>NC_065550.1:38162982-38225728 GCF_022605725.1 Anthonomus grandis grandis | reverse complement strand
CACATCTCGTGAGAGTATAAACTGTTTAGTTATTCCAGACAGGTGAAGTCAATTTCCCATTAAAAAAAACGTCAAAAATCAACTTTGACTGCCTGAAATTAAAACAAAAATCATTTCAAGTGCCTGAAATTTATTGAATGTGAAATTTAACTTCAGGGAAATTAAATATATTTTTTAAAACTAATTTAGGTTATCAACTAAGCCAATTTATTTCCAGTAATTGTGTATCCCCTTTAAGTTATGTCAGAGTGAGATAAGTAGGCATTGAACTTGTAGCTGCCTAAGACTCATACAAAAATGAGTTCAAGTGCCTGGAATTATTTTGAAAATATTATCTATTTTACAATTATAGTAAAAGGAAATGGAAACTCGTTATGGAAATCATTGACTTGAACGAAGGCATGCTACTAGTGGGGCTTGTCCTCGTTTAAGTCGATTTAATAAAATTGACTCCAAACTGTATTCCAGATATATGAATTTTGTTTTATACATTTTGGACTATTTTAGACTTTCCTATTAAAATATGACTTGAAACTGGCTTTCAACTACCTAGAATAGATACAAAAATCAATTTCAACAAATCTCTGACTTATTTCAGACAGTTGAGGTTAATTTCCTATAGAAAAAATCATCGGAAATCAACTTGAAATTAAAACAAAAATTATTTTCATGTGCCTGAAATTGCATTTCAAAGTGGAATTTAAGCTGTCAGGGAAATTAAATTATTTTTTTCAAACTAGTTTTAGGTCCAACAACTGAGTCAATTTATTTCCAGTAAGATAAAATAAAATTTCCATAAAATTAGGAAAAACCTCTTAACAGTTTTTCCTCATTTTCTCAAAAACTATTAAGAGTATGAAAAATTTTCTTTTGAGCATTGAAATCCCAATCAAAAATATCTCAAAATAAAGAAGTTATGGAGGGATTTTTGAAAAATTGGTAAAATTTTTCGGTGAAAATTAGATTTTTTTTTCTTTTTGAAAATTGTCATTTTTTATAAATTGATTAAGCTCTCTCTTAAAAAAAGTCTTATGAAAGATTTTCGATAAAACGTACCAGAAAAAAGTTATATCCAATTTTCCCAAAAAAGTCTTCCTCGAAAAATCCAAAGGGGTACCCATGGGGAAAATGTTCAAAATTTTGGTTTTTGATTTTTTTTCCAGAAAAACTATTAGTCGGAAAAAAAATTATTCAAACAAAAGTTGTGTAAAATGTCAATGCGCGTTAGAGTGCAGTAGAAAAATAATTTTTAAGTTTCAACAGTTCTCCACAAAATTAGCAAGTAAAATAATGAGTGAAACAACATTATTTGCATTACGACCCTTTAAGTTTATGCCAGAGTGAAATGGCGATAAAATAATAAGGCCATTGAACTTTTCAAAAAAAATGAACTTGTACTGCCTAAAACTCATACAAAAATGAGTTCAAGTGCCTGGAATAATTTTACAATTTATAAGAGAAAGGGAAGTGGAAACTTGTTCTGAAAATCATTTTTAATTAAACGAGGACATGCTACTAGTGGCCTAAAAATCTCACTAAAAGTATGTGATTTCCCAAATTGCTAGGTACGCCACTGTCCTACTCGAAAAAAACCAAAACAATACGGCCCAAAATCGTTCCAGATGTTCAGCTGTTTCGGAAATGCCCGACAACCGACACATTCCGTCCACAGTCCGTGAGTGTCGTCGATAGGACATGTTCTCCTCTCTCTCTCTCTCTCTCTCTCTATTCTCGAGAGAACTTCTATTTTTTTCTCTTTTCGTCTCGGTCTTTTCTCTATAGGAAAAAGAAGGAGCCCTTAAGGCAGCTGTTCGAGTTCCCGTGGGGGGTCAGAAGAAACGCGTGTTTTTCGCCCATCAGATTTTCGGTTTTAATTTGCCCGTTTTGTTAATGGTCACGTTCCACTTTGTTCTTTTTTTATCCTTCGATCTCTCTCTGTTTTGGGGAGCTACTGGTTATTTTTAAGTGTTTAAATTATGGTCTGTGTGGAAGCTGCACGTGAAGAAGATTTCAAGGTAAATGTCAAGTCATGAGCTTTTCCCGCTAATAATTTGATTTTCAACTGTCTGAATAATTAGAAAAATTGCCTTTAATTACCGGTTTTTTAGGCAAATGCAGTTTTAAAATTATTCCAGGCAGTTAATGATGATTTTTTTCAATAGGCAAATGTTGATTTTTTTTTAAGTTTATTCCAGGCACTTGAGAATCGCTTTCTAGCCATATTTTAATGAAAAAATCATGTCAACTGTCTAGAATAACTCAAATAGCCCTAATTTTATTCTGTCTCAGCTACTCCAAGCAACTGAGATGAACATTTTATTAAAATATCACTGGCAACTGAGTTTCAACTACTTAGAAGAAATTTTATAATAATCAACTTCAATATCTAATTTCCTTAAAATATAATTTTTATCTATATATTTTTTCTAGGCAGTTGAAATAAATTTTCATGGAGAATTCATTTCAGCTGCCTGGAAATTGATCTCAGTTAACTGAAATAGCCTAAAATTTGTATTAAAAAATGCCCACTGTATATTTTAAGTTCATTGAGAAATTTCAGACTGATTTTTGATGATTTTCTCAATAGGAGATTGACAGTTGAAAAGGCAGTTGAGCTTGAAATAATTCAACAATTATTTTACTTGTTTTGTATAGATTTTAAGAACTTAAAAATGTGTTTTTTTTTAAATTATTTCAGGCAGTTGAAGATTTCAAGGTAAATTATGTGGACGTCAGTCATAAGTTTTTTCCGCCGATAATTTGACTTTCAACTGTCTGGAATAATTGGAAAATTTGCCTCTAGGTATGTTTTCAACTACTTTCAGGTAATTTTTGTATTTGTTCCAGGCAGTTAAAATTGATTAATGATAATTTTTTTATTAGAAAATATTTATTTTTTAGAAAATTTAGTCCAGGCAGTTAAACATCAGTTTTTAGCCATATTTTAATAAAAAAAAATCATCTCAACTGCCTTGAATAACTCAATCACTAACAAATTTCAGACTGATTTTTGATGATTTTCTCAATAGGAGATTGACAGTTGAAAAGGCAGTTGAGCCTAAAATAATTCAATAATTATTTGACTTGTTTTGTATAGATTTTAAGAACTTGAAATGTTTTTTTAAATTATTTCAAGCAGTTGAAGATTTCAAGGTAAATTATGATGACGTCAGTCATAAGTTTTTCCCGCCGATAATTTGACTTTCAACTGTCTGAAATAATTGGAAAATTTGCCTTTAGGTACGTTTTCAACTACTTTCAGGTAATTTTTGTATTCATTTCAGGCAGTTAAAATTGATAAATGTTGATTTTTTTAATACAAAATATTAATTTTTTAGAAATTTAGTCTAGGCAGTTGAAAATCAGCTTCTAGCCACATTTTAATAAAAAAATCATCCAACTATTTAGAATAACTCAAAAAGTTTTTTAATATTTTTTCTATAGGGGGTTGAAGAAAGTTTTTGTTAATTTTTCGTGGAGAATTCATTTCAACTGCCTGGAAATTGATCTCAATTGCCTGAAACTAATATAGCCTAAAAAATTTGTATTAAAAAAATTCCCCACTGTACATTTTAAAAGGCAGTTGAGCCTGAAATAATTCAAAAATTATTTGACTTGTTTTGTATAGATTTTAGGAACTTGAAAATGTGTTTTTTTTAAATTATTTCAGGCAGTTGAAGATTTCAAGGTAAATTATGATGGACGTCAGTCATAAGTTTTTCCCGCCGATAATTTGACTTTCAACTGTCTGAAATAATTGGAAAATTTGCCTTTAGGTACGTTTTCAACTACTTAGGTAATTTTTGTATTTATTCCAGGCAGTTAAAAATCAGCTTCTAGCCACATTCTAATGAAAAAATTATCTCAACTGTCTAGAATAACTCAAAAAGCTCTAATTTTATTCTGTCTCAGCTACTCCAAGCAACTGAGATGAACATTTTATTAAAATATGACTGGCAACTGAGTTTTAACTACTTAGAATAAATTTTATAATAATCAACTTCAATATCTAATTTTCTTAAAATATAATTTTTATCTATATATTTTTTTCTAGGCAGTTGAAGTAAGTTTTTGATAATTTTTTCGTGGAGAATTCATTTCAACTGCCTGGAAATTGATCTCAGTTGCCTGAAATTGTTGAAATAGCCTAAAATTTAAATAAAAAAAATTCCCACTGTACATTTTAAGTTCACTTACAAATTTCAGACTGAATTTTGATGTTTTTCTCAATAGGAGATTGACAGTTGAAAAGGCAGTTGAGCTTAAAATAATTCAACAATTATTTGACTTGTTTTGTATAAATTTTAGGAATTGAAAATGTTTTTTTAAATTATTTCAAAGTAAATTATTATTACGTCATTCATAAGTTTTTCCCACCGATAATTTGACTTTCAACTGTCTGGAATAATTGGAAAATTTGCCTCTAGGTACGGTACATACTAGATAGTACATACTAGGTACGGTACATCTAGGTACAAGTACTTTCAGGTATTTTTGTATTTATTCCAGGCAGTTAAAATTGATTAATGATGATTTTTTTAATACAAAATATTGATTTTTAGAAATTTAGTCCAGGCAGTTGAAAATCAGTTTTTAGCCATATTTTAATAAAAAAAAATCATCTCAACTGCCTTGAATAACTCAATCACTAACAAATTTCAGACTGATTTTTGATGATTTTCTCAATAGGAGATTGACAGTTGAAAAGGCAGTTGAGCCTAAAATAATTCAATAATTATTTGACTTGTTTTGTATAGATTTTAGGAACTTGAAAATGTTTTTTTAAATTATTTCAAGCAGTTGAAGATTTCAAGGTAAATTATTATTACGTCATTCATAAGTTTTTCCCGCCGATAATTTGACTTTCAACTGTCTGGAATAATTGGAAAATTTGCCTTTAGGTACGTTTTCAACTACTTTCAGGTAATTTTTGTATTTGTTCCAGGCAGTTTAAAATCAGCTTCTAGCCATATTTTAATGAAAAAATCATCTCAACTGTCTAGAATAACTCAAAAAGCCCTAATTTTATTCTATCTCAGCTACTCCAAACAACTGAGATGCACATTTTGTTAAAATATGACTGGCAACTGACTTTCAACTATTTGGAATAAATTTTTAAGAAATCAACTTCAATATCTAATTTTCTTAAAATATAATTTTTATCTATATATTTTTTCTAGGCAGTTTTTTGATCATTTTCATGGAGAATTCATTTCAACTGCCTGGAAATTGATCTCAGTTAACTGAAATAGCCTAAAATTTGTATTTAAAAATTCCCACTGTACATTTTAAATTCATTAACAAATTTCAGACTGATTTTTGATGATTTTCTCAATAGGAGATTGACAGTTGAAAAGGCAGTTGAGCCTGAAATAATTCAATAATTATTTGACTTGTTTTGTATAGATTTTAGGAACTTGAAAATGTTTTTTTTAATTATTTCAAGCAGTTGAAGATTTCAAGGTAAATTATTATTACGTCATTCATAAGTTTTTCCCACCGATAATTTGACTTTCAACTGTCTGAAATAATTGGAAAATTTGCCTTTAGGTACGTTTTCAACTACTTTCAGGTAATTTTTTGTATTTATTCCAGGCAGTTAAAAATTAGCTTCTAGCCACATTTTAATGAAAAAATCATCTCAACTGTATAGAATAACTCAAAAAGGCCTTTAATATTTTTTCTATAAGCAGTTGAAGGAAGTTTTTGATAATTTTTCGTGGACAATTCATTTCAACTGCCTGGAAATTGATCTCAGTTGCCTGAAATTGTTGAAATAGAAATTTTTCACTCTGCATTTTAAGTTACAAATTTCAAACTGATTTTTGGTGATTTTTTCAATAGGAAATTGACAGTTGAACAGGTAGTTGAGAAGTAGCAGTAACTAGTAGTAATAATTTAAAAATTATTGATTTATGGACTACTCTAGAGAATCTTTTAGTATTTTCTAAAGAAATGACTAAAATTTATTCATCTAAAGTGAAGATATTGAAACTTTTATGCTATGAGTGCCTGTAAGAAATAAAAATATTTGTCTCTTATTGGAAACTAAATATCTTCAATTCTAGTAGTTATAATTAAGAAATTATTGACTTGTGAACTACTCTAAAGACTCCTTAAGTCTTTGCTCAAGAAATGGCTAAAATCCATTCACCTAAAGTCAAGAAATTAAAATTTTTATTCCAGGAGTGTCTATAACAAAAAAAAAATTTGTCTCTTATTTACCAGTAAATATCTTGGGTTCTAGTAGTTAATATTTAGAAATTGTTGATTTATAGACTACTCTAAAGATTTTTTTAGTATTTTGTAAAGAAATGACTAAAATCTGTTCATAAAAAGTGAAGATATTGACATTTTTATGCCACGAGTGTCTGTAAGAAATTAAAATATTTGTCTCTTATTGGCAAATGAATAACTTGGGTTTTAGTAGTCAAAATCTCGCAATTATTGATTTATGGACTAATTTAAGCTTTTCTGAAGAAACGACTAAGATCCATATATTTTGACTATTTTTAATTTTACAAGGAAATTGAAATAAAAAAGTGATAAATGGAGAAAACTTCTGACCACTTTGTCCCCATTTTCTCGAAAGCTATCGGAAATATGGAAAATTTTCTTTTAGCATTGTGTTCTTATTCAAAAATTGAACAAACCATAAAGAATTATATTTAGTCGTAACTCTCAAAGTAAAGAAGTTATAGAGCATTTTTCAAAAATTTTTTGGTGAAAAATAAAAAAAAATTTTTTTTGAAAAAATTTATTTTTTTTTGTAAAAGGATAAATTGATCAAAAAGCTTTAAAAAAGTCTTTAAAAACTTTTTTGAAAAATGTACAGAAAAAAAGTTATACCCGATTTTCCCAAAAAAGTCTTCCACAAAAAATCCAAAGGGGTACCCCCTTGGAAAATATTCATAATTTCGGTTTTTATTCATTTTTTTTTGGAAAACTAATGGCTGGAGAAAAAAAATGGTTGAAACAAATATTGTCTGAAATTTCAATGCAAAAACTCTAAATTTTCTGACAGAAAGACGACTAAAATCCATTCGCTGGAAGTCAAGATATTAAATTAAGAGTTCCTGTAAAAAACAAAATAATTTACCTTTTATTGACAAGGGAATATCTTGAGTTGTAGTAGTCTAAGTCTCACAATTATTGATTTATAGACTACTTTGAAGACTAGTTGAACCTTTTCTGAAGGAATGGCTAAAACCCATTCCCTAGACGTTAAGATATTTAATTTTTTATGCCAAGAGTTCCTGTGAGAAACAAAATAATTTGCCTCCTATTGGCAAATGAAAATCTTGAATTTTTGTTGTCAAAATCTCGCAAATATTGATCTGTGGACTACTCTGAAGGCAAATTGAACATTTTCTGAAGAACTGACGAAAATTCATTCCCTAAAAGTTACAATATTGAATTTTTTATGGCAAGAGTTCCTGTGAAAAACAAAATAATTTGCATCTTATTGGCAAGTCAATATTTTGAGTCTTAGTAGTCTAAATTTCACAATTATTGATTTGTGGCATACTCTAAAGACTACTTAACCTTTTCTGAAAAAATGACTAATATCTGTTTACTAGAAGTCAGATATTGAATTTTTTTATGCCAAGAGTTCCTGTAAGAAACAAAATAATTTTCCTCTTATTGGAAAGTAAATATTTTGAAGTTTAGTAGTCCAAACTTTGCAATTATTGATTTATGAACTACTTTAAAGACCAATTTAACATTTTGTGAAGAAATGACTTAAATCCATTCGTTAGAAGTCAAGATAGTGAATTTTTCATGCCAAGAGTTCCTGTGAGAAACAAAATAATTTGCCTCTTATTGGCAAGTAAATATTTTGAGTTCTAGTAGTCAAAACCTTGTAACTATTGATTTATAGACTACTCTGAAGACTAATTTATTATTTTTTAAAGAAATTACCAAAATCCATTTGCTAGAAGTCAAGATATTGAATTTTTCATGCCAAGAGTTCCTGTAAGAAACAAAATAATTTGCCTCTTCTTAACAAGTAAATATCTTAAGTTTTAGTAGTCTAAATCTCGAAATTATGATTTTTGAACCGCTCTGAAGACTAATTGAACCTTTTCTGGAGAAATGACTAAAATTCATTTGCTAGAAGTCAAGATATTGAATTTCTTATGCAAAGAGTTCCTGTGAAAAACAAAATAATTTGCCTCTTATTGGCAAGTGAATATCTTGAGTTTTGTTAGTCAAAACCTTGCAATTATTGATTTATGGACTACTCTGAAGCTTCTTTTAGCTTTCTTCGAAAAAATTCTACAATCTGGTTTTTGAATACGTTCTTCCAGGCAATAATTGCTAGAGGAAACCCCCATAGGCGTTTTCCAGACAGGACTATAATTAAAAAATGACTTCAAATGTCTAGAACAAAAAGCTCCTGTTAATTCTTCCAGTTCCACTTGTTGCTCCTGCCACGTCCCGACTATCGGGGTCCGTTTCCGGTCTTATCACAGTTTTTTCCTCGACTCCCCCCCTCCCTCATCCCTTAACGCGAAGTTCCATGTCTGGATGTCATTAGTGAAACTCCCGTTATTATTTCCCGTAGGAGCAACAGGGGGTTTTTGCGTGCCCCCAACCATTCGACGTAAGTCGAGAGCTTTGTCGTGGGGAAGAAACTTAAACGGATTTATTTACATTTCTACTTTTCGGGATCATTACGACAAACGTCGTTATACATATCGATAAGAGGGTCAACGTTTGATTTATTCAATTAGACGAGCCATTGTTATACAAATTGAAGCGCAAAGGTGACGGCAGAGGGCATATTTTATATGCTAAACAGTTTCGTAACTCGGTAAAATATGCCGGCAGAAATTGTATTTTATAAAGGAAACTAAAGCACCTCAACGCGACCTCACGCCTTTTAAAATGCTAAACTTATGGACTCGCTCTTTATATATAATTTTTTTTTCATTGTTTAATTTGCTTTTTAAATTGACTAGACTGGATACTAATGCGGTGTCCATGGAATACGGAATTCGGATTTTAAGTATGTCACCCTTAAAAAATTCAAATTAATGGAAAACTATTGATGTTAGAAGTACAAAATGAATTGTGTTAGAATAATGGGGAAATGGCCTACAAAAGTTGTTTTGGGTGCAAAGCAGTCCAGGCAGAACGTTTTGCGTTATTCGGTTAAGTATCGTTGGTGCCTCAAGATACTTACTGCTATTAATTATGTCAAAAATTACTGAAAATTAAAATATGAAACAAATTGTGTTAGATTCAGAGCGAAATCGCCTTAAAAGTATTGTTAAAGCAGTCCATGCAGAAGTTTGCAGATTATGCAACTTCAAGTGCAATTGACTGTCCAACAAACAAGTTTTTTCAAGCAACTTTTTCCGACTTAAAGTCAAATGTCTCGAAAACTAATGTAAATAAAAATTTGAAATAAATTGCATTGGATTAAGAAAAAAATAGTCTACAAAAGTTGTTTTAGCTATACAGCAGTCCAAGCGGTATTTTTCAAGTTATTTAATTTTAAATCTCGTTGGTGTCCCAAGAAACCTATATCCACTAAAAATCAATTATCTTCAAAAGTACTAAAGATAAAATTATAAATAAAATTGCGTTGGATTAAGGTAAAATGCTCTAAAAAAATTATTTAGGGTGCACAGCAGTCCAGGCAGAAGTTTGGAGACTATGCAACTCCAAGTGCAATTGACTGTCCAACCGACAAGGGTCTTCAAGCACCTTTTTCCAACTTAAAATTAAATATCTCGAAAACTACTGTAAACAAAAATATGAAATAAATTGCATTGGATTAAGAGAAAAATAGTCTACAAAAGTTGTTTTAGCTATACAGCAGTTCAGGCAGTATTTTTCAGGTTATTTAATTTTAAATCTCCTTGGTGTCCCAAGAAACCTATATCCACTAAAAATCAATTATCTTCAAAAGTACTAAAGATAAAATTATAAATAAAATTGCGTTGGATTAAGGTAAAATGCTCTAAAAAAATTATTTGGAGTGCACAGCAGTCCAGGCAGAAGTTTGCAAGTAATGCAACTCCAAGTGCAATTGACTGTTTAACAAATAAGTGTCTTCAAGCAACTTTTTCTTACTTAAAGTCAAACATCTCAAAAAGTACTGTAGATAAAAAATTAAAATAAATTGCGTTGGATTAAGGGAAAATAGTCTACAAATGTTGTTTTAAATGTACAGCAGTCCAAGCAGTATTTTTCAAGTTATTTGATTTTAAATCCCGTTGGTGACCCAAGAAACTTATATCCACTAAAAATCAATTATCTTTAAAAGTAGTGAAAATAAAATTATAAGTAAAATTGTGTTGGATTAAGGGTAAAATACTCTAAAAAAAATATTTAAGATGCACAGCAATTCAGACAGAAATTTGCAAGTTATGCAACTTCAAGTGCAATTGACTGTTTAACAAATAAGCGCCCTTAGGCAATTTTTTCCTACTTAAACCCGAATATTTCAAAAATTGCTGAAAATTAAAATATAAAATTAGTTGTATTAGATTCAGAGAAATATTGCCTGAAAATATTGTTAACGTAATCCAGACAGAATTTTTAAAGATATTTGGTTTTTTGAGATAAATTGACACCCAAGGCCAATCAACTGCCTGTAATTAAACTTAATTATCTCAAAAACCACTAAAGTCAAAATTAAAAAGCAATTTGGATTAAATTAAGCAAAAAGTGCTTTTTAGAAGTTGTTTAGGGTGCAAAGCAGTCCAGGCAGAAGTTTGCAGATTATGCAACTCCAAGTGCAATTGACTGTCCCAAAAACAAGTGTCTTCAAGCCCCTTTTTCCGACTTAAAGTCAATTATCTCGAAAACTACTGTAAATAAACATTTGAAATAAATTGCATTGGATTAAGGAAAAAATAGTCTACAAATGTTGTTTTAGCTATACAGCAGTCCAGGCAGTATTTTTCAAGTTATTTAATTTTAAATCTCCTTGGTGTCCCAAGAAACCAATATCCACTAAAAATCAATTATCTTCAAAAGTAGTAAAGATAAAATTATAAATAAAATTGCGTTGGATTAAGGGTAAAATGCTCTAAAAAAATTATTTATTAGCACAGCAGTTCAGACGGAAGTTTGCAAGTTATGCAACTCCAAGTGCAATTGACTGTTTAACAAACAAGCGCCCTCAGGCAACTTTTTCCTACTTAAATCCGAATATTTCAAAAATTACTGAAAATCAAAATATTAAATAAGTTGTGTTAGATTCAGTGAGATATTGCCTAAAATTATTGTTAAAGCAATCCAGACATAATTTTGAAAGATATTTGGTTTTTTGAGATAAATTGACACCCAAGGTCAATCAACTGCCTGTAATTAAACTTAATTATCTCAAACCCCGCTAAAGGCAAAATTATGAATCAATTTGGGTTAAATTAAAGAAAAAAGTGCTTTTTAGAAGTTATTTAGGGTGCATAGCAGTCCAGGCAGAAGTTTGCGAGTTATGCAACTCCAAGTGCAATTGACTGTCCAAAAAACAAGTGTCTTCAAGCACCTTTTTCCGACTTAAAGTCAATTATCTCAAAAACTACTGTAAATAAATATTTGAAATAAATTGCATTGGATTAAAAGAAAAATAGTCTACAAAAGTTGTTTTAGCTATACAGCAGTTCAGGCAGTATTTTTCAGGTTATTTAATTTTAAATTTCCTTGGTGTCCCAAGAAACCTATATCCACTAAAAATCAATTATCTTCAAAAGTAGTAAAGAAAAAATTATAAATAAAATTGCGTTGGATTAAGGGTAAAATGCTCTAAAAAAATTATTTATTAGCACATCAGACGGAAGTTTGCAAGTTATGCAACTCCAAGTGCAATTGACTGTTTAACAAACAAGCGCCCTTAGGCAACTTTTTCCTACTTAAACCCGAATATTTCAAAAATTACTGAAAATTAAAATATTAAATAAGTTGTGTTAGATTCAGTGTAATATTGCCTAAAATTATTGTTAAAGCAATCCAGACATAATTTTGAAAGATATTTAGTTTTTGGAGATAAATTGACACCCAAGGCCAATCAACTGCCTGTAATTAAACTTAATTATCTCAAAAACCACTAAAGTCAAAATTAAAAAGCAATTTGGATTAAATTAGGCAAAAAGTGCTTTTTAGAAGTTATTTAGGGTGCACAGCAGTCCAGGCAGAAGTTTGGAGACTATGCAACTCCAAGTGCAATTGACTGTCCAACCGACAAGGGTCTTCAAGCACCTTTTTCCAACTTAAAGTTAAATATCTCGAAAACTACTGTAAACAAAAATATGAAGTAAATTGCATTGGATTAAGAGAAAAATAGTCTACAAAAGTTGTTTTAACTATACAGCAGTTCAGGCAGTGTTTTTCAGGTTATTTAATTTTAAATCTCCTTGGTGTCCCAAGAAACCTATATCCACTAAAAATCAATTATCTTCAAAAGTACTAAAGATAAAATTATAAATAAAATTGCGTTGAATTAAGGTAAAATGCTCTAAAATTATTTGGAGTGCACAGCAGTCCAGGCAGAAGTTTGCAAGTTATGCAACTCCAAGTGCAATTGACTGTTTAACAAATAAGTGTCTTCAAGCAACTTTTTCTTACTTAAAGTCAAATATCTCAAAAAGTACTGTAGATAAAAAATTAAAATAAATTGCGTTGGATTAAGGGAAAATCGTCTATAAATGTTGTTTTAAGTGTACAGCAGTCCAAGCAGTATTTTTCAAGTTATTTGGTTTTAAATCCCGTTGGTGACCCAAGAAACTTATATCCACTAAAAATCAATTATCTACGAAAGTAGTAAAGATAAAATTATAAATAAAAATGCGTTGGATTAAGGGTAAAATGCTCTAAAAAAATTATTTAGGGTGCACAGCAGTCCAGGCAGAAGTTTGCAAGTAATGCAACTCCAAGTGCAATTGACTGTTTAACAAACAAGCGCCCTTAGGCAACTTTTTCCTACTTAAACCCGAATATTTCAAAAATTACTGAAAATCAAAATATTAAATAAGTTGTGTTAGATTCAGTGAGATATTGCCTAAAATTATTGTTAAAGCAATCCAGACAGAATTTTTAAAGATATTTGGTTTTTTGAGATAAATTGATACCCAAGGCCAATCAACTGCCTATAATTAAACTTAATTATCTCAAACACCGCTAAAGGCAAAATTATGAAACAAATTGGATTTAATTAAGCAAAAAGTACTTTTTAGAAGTTATTTAGGGTACACAGCAGTCCAGGCAGAAGTTTGGAGATTATGCAACTCCAAGTGCAATTGACTGTCCAACCGACAAGGGTCTTCAAGCACCTTTTTCCGACTTAAAGTCAATTATCTCCGAAACTAATACGATAAATAACATTATTAAAAAATGCCCTTAATTTTGTTGCTCGACAAATATTTAACCTAATTTCTTTTAGTTTAACCTTTACTGCCTAGAATTAACCCAAAATTCACTCTAATTGTCCCTTTATTGTTTTACGAAACTCACTTTTCCCGCAGTTTTTTTTTTGAAGAGTAAAGTCCGTTTTTGCGGAGTTTTTTGTGAAAATTCCAAGTAGTTGAAGGTAATTCTTTAACCAATAAAAAACCCAAAAAAATATAATATAAAAACGCTTCAATTGCCTAAATTATTCTGAAGCAGTTGTCTGTTTTTAGTCAATTCCTCAAAAAAAAAGGTTTGCATTAACTGCCTACTATTAACGAAACTCTTACTTAAAGTACCTAAATTTGAATTATAAAAAATGACTTACTATTTGCAGTTCAGATTTCAGATACTTGAGATAATTTTTTTTTAAATAGTCCAGGTAGGTCCAAGTAGGCAGGAGTTCTTAATCAATTTCACAATTAAAAATTAAAAACAAAACACTTTTATTACCTGCCTGGAATTAACGAGTAATTCAACATTCAGGCAATTGAAATGAATTTTTTTTAATTAGTCCAGGTATTTGAGGCTAGTTGCGATATTTTCCCAATAAAATTTAGTAATAAAAAAAATTGAAACTGGCTTCAACTGCTTGTAATTTGTAAAAAAATACTCGCTTTCACTAGTTTATTTTCTTGAATAGTAAAAGTCCATTTTTTACATGATTGTAACAGTTCAAGTGATTTTTTTAAACATTTGAAAGAGTCGAAGCCAGTTTTGGGACAAGTTGCAAAACTTGAATATAAAATTCCCTTTAACTGCTTGAAATTGATGAGAATCTCACCTGAACTAACTGAACTTAATAAAAAATCGACTTTAACTGCTTTTGATTGGGATTTCAGGCAGTTTTTTTAGTAGGATCTTTAGCATCATAGTCGGAACAGTTAAATTATTTTTTTTTAATTCTAAACAGTTGAAGTCTAAAAGCCAATGAAATCAATTTGATCCAAATTTGGGATCGGATTAGATAAATCCAAAACAATTAAATTTAACTAGCTTTAACTGCTTAGAATTGTCGAAACAATTACTGCCTAAAAATCAATAAAAAAATGCACTTCCAACGCAGTGCAAAATTCCTGAACCAAAATGATGAAAATTCATGCAGTTTTTTAACGGATCAAAACTGGCCAAAAACAAACGTGATGTTTTATTTTATATAAATGAAACAACTTAGTAAAAAAACATTTTTTTGGCAAATAAGAAGGAAAATACAGGTAAAGAAACTTGCTGAAATCACACTTTAATTTCCAAATTTAATAAAAAAAATCTACTTCAACTACTATTGTAATTCAAATTTCAGGCAGTTGAGTTAATTTTTTTATTTAGTACAGGCAGTTGAGGCCGGACGACAAAAATATTAAAATCTGCATTTACTACTCGGAATTAATAAAAATTTTACTTTAAGTGACTAAATTTAATAAAAATATCGACTTAACTGTCCATAGTTCAGGATTCAAGTTGTTGAGGTCAATTTTTTAAAATAGTCTATACACTTGAGGCAAGAGTTGTTTTTGCAATTTTGCAAGAGTAATTTTTTTGCAATAAAAATTGAAAAACAAAATAAAAACCCGATCCTAGCTGTCTGGAATTAACGAAAATCCCACTTAAAGTGCCTAAATTCAATTAAAAAAAATGACTTTAACTGTTTGTATTTGTATCTTTCATTCAGATTCTAGGGAGTTAAAAAAATTTTTTATTTAGTCCACGCAGTTGAAGTCAGTTTTTTTTACAGTAAAATTAAGCTATAAGATAATGAAAACTGGCTTAGAATTTATAAAGCAGTAATTTTCACTATCTGCAGTTCACTTTTTAGGCAGTTTATTTTTTTTAGTAGTAAAACTTAATTTTTTTCAGGATTTATTTTTTTTATTTCAATAGTTAACTTGATTTTATTTAAATATTTCAGGTAGTCGTAGTCAGTTATTTAAACAATAAAAAAAATATAATTTAACAACAGATGCCTGAAATTGACAAAGAACCCACTTCAACTGTCTTTGATTAAGATTTCAGGCAGATTTTTATTTAATTAGTCCAGACCAGGTTTTCAGTCATTTTTCCAATAAAATTCAGGCAATTAAAGAATTGCCTTAAATTCATGAAAAACTCACTTTTCGGGGCAGTTGTTTAAGTAGCATTTTAGCAGTTGATTTTTTTTTAAGTGTAAGTAGTGAAAGTCGGTTTTTAGCCTATTTAAGAAATCCAAAACAATTAAGTGGCTTCAACCGCCTGGAATTATCGAAACACTATCAAAAAGTCTTAGTCTTAATTTTTCTAATAAAATTCCAAGTGCCTAGATTAAAATCATAAAAGTTCATGCAGTGGGTCAAGTTTCTTAACGCATTAAAACCGGTCAGAAAAACAACCCTATAAAAATCGACATACAGAAAATGAGACCTATCTCTACAAAAATTCAATTATCTTCAAAACTAGTAAATGAAAAATTATAAATAAACTTGCGTTGTTGTTGCCCTAAAAATCTTTAATCTAATTCCTTTTAGTTTAACCTCCACTGCCTGGAATTAACCCAAAATTTACTTTATTGTTTTAAAACTCACTTTTCAGACAATTTATAATTTTTTTTTTAAATAGTAAAAGTCTGTTTTTGTAAACATTCCAAAGCAATTTTGAGATCTGTTTTAAGTCAATTCCTCAAAACACTTATATCAATGGCCTTGAATTAACTAAATTTTTACTTAAAGTACCCAAATTTAAGTTACTGCCTATTTGCAGTTCAGATATGAGGCGTTTGAGATCATTTTTTTAAAATAGTTCAGGCATTTCAGGCCAATTCATAGTCAATTGCTCAATTAAAAATAAAAAAGAAAAACTCACATTAACTGCCAGGAATTAACGAAAAATTCACTCTAAATATTAGAAAAACTGCCTGAAATACACTGAAAGTTCAATTTATATTTAAATCATCGAATAAAAGTCAAATGTTTTTAATTAGTTCAGGCAGTTGAAAACCAGATTTTTAATTTAAAAAAATTGGCTTCAAAAGTCTAAAATTATTTGACAGCAACGTTAATGAACTGTCTTAAAATAACGTTCCCTAAACTCAGTAAACCACTATAGATAAAAATATAAAATAAATTGCGTTGCACTAAGGGAGAAAAGGCTTAAAAAATTATTAAGGGTATAAACCTATTAAGGTAAAACTTAACACGTAACTCAACTCCCAAATTTAGTTTATCGTAAGGTAATTTCTTGCCACTTTAATTGAAATCTCTCGAAAACCACTGAAAATTAATTAATGAAACAAATTGCTTTATATTAAGAAAAAAACGCTTTAAATTGTAAAGTTATCTACACTATTACTATTAAATTATAAAGTGTATATGTATCCGAAAACAAAAAACAATTTGATAAAAAGTTTTCGGAAAATCGGATAAGAGGTGGCATCGTCTTAATCTCAAAATTTGAACAGGGGGAGTTTCCTGGAAGTTCGTTCTATAAATATATTCACTTCAATCTCAGTGTAATTTTTCTAATAAAATTTCAAGTGCCTAGAATAAAATCATAAAAATTCATGCAGTGAGTCAAGATTCTGAACGCCTAAAAAAACAAACGTAATGTTTCATCCTATATGAGTAAAATAACCCTATAAAAACCGACATACATAGTAAGAGGGATTTTTTTGGCAAAAACTAAGAAAGCCAGTGAGAGGGCGAGAACAAGACGGAAAATGCAGTTAAATGGCGTACGGGGATTTTAACCAAATTAAACTAAACTATTTTGTAGCCGGCAGGAACATTCAGGGAATGTACTCCCGGAGAACGTAAAAGCCCTCCCCGTTAAATTATTTTCTTGCATTTCGGCTCAAAGGGCTTTGTTCCATGGTTTTCGGAACGATGGAGTACATTCGCGCTCTCTACCAAATGAAATACGAGTATATAAGCGTTTTAATGCTCTTCTTCTTCTTCTTCTTCTTGTCTTTTCTTTTTCTCTATTATAAATGACTTAAGTGAAAAAAATCATACATAAAACTAGAAGTGCGTAAAAACGTTCTTAATAAAATAACTAAGGGTTTGTGGTATATATTTGTTCTGGCAAATCCGTAACCAAAACTGAAGTTAAGCCGTCGTCACCCTAAACGACCCGAAAACCGTCTGGAAGTGGAAACTTAATTATATAGAGTGTTGCATTAGTTCCGGAACAAGTTCGTGCTCGTAACTTTGTATTAACATACGGATTTCTAGTGCGGGATGCGGCAATTAGACGAACTTCCAGGAAACTCCCGCTGTACAAATTTTGAGATTAAGACGATGCCACCTCTTATCTATCCGATTTTCCGAAAACTTTTTATCAAATTGTTTTAGTTTTCGCATATTGATCGCTGATTATTGGTGTCGTAAGTTTTACCCTTAATATTTGTATAGGCCATTTTTCTCTTACCCTATAAATATTTGAGTTTAAGTGATAAAAAGTTACCTTAAAGACAGTTGTTACTTGGATGGTCAATTAGACTCTCTACCAAACAACTTGTAAAATATGAATTTTAAGCTGTTAAAGCTACATTTTTAAGATAATTTTTTTATTAGAGGAAATCATTAAAATCTGGTTTCAACTATCTGGTTTAATTAAAAACATTGATTTTTCCTCAATGAAATAAATACAAATTCAGGGTATTTTAGGGCAGTTATAATTTTTTATCTGTTTTATCACAAATATTAGTTCTAACCATATCTTGGGGCAATTTATTTATAAATTCAGTTACTTTTCGAATTATTTCAGTTAGTTAAAAAAAGACTACAAATTAATCTCATTTTAACTGTCCGATATAAATTTATTAATTAATGGCAGTAAATGAGAACTTGATGAGTTTTTTTATTAATTCTAGGCAGTTAAGGCCATCATTTTCCATTTTTTATCACCACAAAAAATCATATTCAACTGCCTGAAATGTAAACAAAATTTACGTAGACTGTACACGCGACAAATGAATGTATAGTTTTTAAAATTCTAGGGTATTTCAATTACTATTTAAGCTGATATAGACAACTGAGATGAATTTCCTAATAAAATATGAGAAGCTGATTTTTAACTGTCTGAAAAAAATCATTTAACTATAATCCAAGAAAATTGAATATTATTAAATAAATTGCACTTTGGTTAAAGTGCATTTGTTTATTGTTTTGAGGTAGTTAGAGTGAGTGCTTCGGCGATTCCAGGCAGTTAAAGCAAGTTACGTTTAATTTTTTTTTAAATAAAATTTAGGGATTAGAGGTAGTAAGAGTTTTGTTAATTTCAAGTAAATATTTCAATTTTAATCTTCTTTTTTTTTTTTTCGCTAGGATAATTACTACAGACTGGCGTCAACTATCAAAACTAGTTTTGAAAAAATTACCTTCGATTACCTGAAATGTAAACTGAAGGCAGAGTTAATTTTTTTATTAATTTTAGACACTACAAGTTACATTTTTCGTTCATATCATGAACGAAAGATTCAAGGATTCCTGGGATATCGGTTTATATGCATAAAAGAGGGTCAAAAGTCCACTTTTTCACTTTCTACCGCATCTCACCTCTCAGGAACATTCTGGATCATTATGAAATTATACTTTTATAACGTATTTATAAATTTTACAGACGAGAGAAATAATTTCATAGCGATCGTCAGAGATTTCTGAGACTCGGATCGGTTTATATGCATAAAAGAGGGTCAAAAGTCCACTTTTTCACTTTCTACCGCATCTCACCTCTCAGGAACATTCTGGATCATTATGAAATTATACTTTTATAACGTATTTATAAATTTTACAGACGATAGAAATAATTTCATAGCGATCGTCAGAGATTTCTGAGACTCGGATCGGTTTATATGCATAAAAGAGGGTCAAAAGTCCACTTTTTCACTTTCTACCGCATCTCACCTCTCAGGATCATTCTGGATCATTATGAAATTGTACTTTTCCTACGTATTTATGACCTTTACAGACGGGAGAAATAATTTCATGGCGATCGTCATAGATTTCTGAGACTCAGATCGATTTATATGCATAAAAGAGGGTCAAAAGCCCACTTTTTCACTTTCTACCGCATCTCACCTCTCAGGATCATTCTGGATCATTATGAAATTGTATTTTTCTAACGTAATTATGAACTTTACAGACGAGAGAAATAATTTCATAGCGATCGTCATAGATTTCTGAGAATCAGATCGGTTTATATGCATAAAAGAGGGTCAAAAGTCCACTTTTTCACTTTCTACCGCATCTCACCTCTCAGGAACATTCTGGATCATTATGAAATTATACTTTTATAACGTATTTATAAATTTTACAGACGATAGAAATAATTTCATAGCGATCGTCAGAGATTTCTGAGACTCGGATCGGTTTATATGCATAAAAGAGGGTCAAAAGTCCACTTTTTCACTTTCTACCGCATCTCACCTCTCAGGATCATTCTGGATCATTATGAAATTGTACTTTTCCTACGTATTTATGACCTTTACAGACGGGAGAAATAATTTCATGGCGATCGTCATAGATTTCTGAGACTCAGATCGATTTATATGCATAAAAGAGGGTCAAAAGCCCACTTTTTCACTTTCTACCGCATCTCACCTCTCAGGATCATTCTGGATCATTATGAAATTGTACTTTTCCTACGTATTTATGAACCTTACAGACGAGAGAAATAATTTCATAGCGATCGTCATAGATTTCTGAGACTCAGAATGGTTTATATGCATAAAAGAGGGTCAAAAGTCCACTTTTTCACTTTCTACCGCATCTCACCTCTCAGGAACATTCTGGATCATTATGAAATTATACTTTTCTTACGTATTTATGAACTTTACAGACGAGAGAAATAATTTCATAGCGATCGTCAGAGATTTCTGAGACTCAGAATGGTTTATATGCATAAAAGAGGGTCAAAAGTCCACTTTTTCACTTTCTACCGCATCTCACCTCTCAGGAACATTCTGGATCATTATGAAATTGTACTTTTCCTACGTATTTATGAACTTTACAGACGAGAAAAATAATTTCATAGCGATCGTCAAAGATTTCTGAGACTCAGAATGGTTTATATGCATAAAAGAGGGTCAAAAGTCCACTTTTTCACTTTCTACCGCATCTCACCTCTCAGGAACATTCTGGATCATTATGAAATTGTACTTTTCCTATGTATTTATGAACCTTACAGACGAGAGAAATAATTTCATAGCGATCGTCATAGATTTCTGAGACTCAGATCGGTTTATATGCATAAAAGAGGGTCAAAAGTCCACTTTTTCACTTTCTACCGCATCTCACCTCTCAGGAACATTCTGGATCATTATGAAATTGTACTTTTCCTATGTATTTATGAACCTTACAGACGAGAGAAATAATTTCATAGCGATCGTCAGAGATTTCTGAGACTCAGATCGGTTTATATGCATAAAAGAGGGTCAAAAGTCCACTTTTTCACTTTCTACCGCATCTCACCTCTCAGGAACATTCTGGATCATTATGAAATTATACTTTTCTTACGTATTTATGAACTTTACAGACGAGAGAAATAATTTCATAGCGATCGTCATAGATTTCTGAGACTCAGATCGGTTTATATGCATAAAAGAGGGTCAAAAGTCTACTTTTTCACTTTCTACCGCATCTCACCTCTCAGGAACATTCTGGATCATTATAAAATTGTACTTTTCTTACGTATTTTTGAATTTTACAGACGAGAGAAATAATTTCATAGCGATCGTCATAGATTTCTGAGACTCAGATCGATTTATATGCATAAAAGAGGGTCAAAAGCCCACTTTTTCACTTTCTACCGCATCTCACCTCTCAGGATCATTCTGGATCATTATGAAATTGTACTTTTCCTACGTATTTATGACCTTTACAGACGGGAGAAATAATTTTATGGCGATCGTCATAGATTTCTGAGACTCAGATCGATTTATATGCATAAAAGAGGGTCAAAAGTCCACTTTTTCACTTTCTACCGCATCTCACCTCTCAGGAACATACTGGATCATTATGAAATTGTACTTTTCCTACGTATTTATGAACTTTACAGATGAGAGAAATAATTTCATGGCGATCGTCATAGATTTCTGAGACTCAGATCGGTTTATATGCATAAAAGAGGGTCAAAAGTCCAATTTTTCACTTTCTACCGCTTCTCACCTCTCAGGAAGATTTTGGATCATTATGAAATTGTACTTTTATTACGTATTTATGAACTTCACAGACGGAAGAAATAATTTCATAGCGATCGTCATAGATTTCTAAGACTCAGATCGGTTTATATGCATAAAAGAGGGTCAAAAGTCCACTTTTTCACTTTCTACCGCATCTCACCTCTCAGGAACATTCTGGATCATTATGAAATTATACTTTTCTTACGTATTTATGAACTTTACAGACGAGAGAAATAATTTCATAGCGATCGTCAGAGATTTCTGAGACTCAGAATGGTTTATATGCATAAAAGAGGGTCAAAAGTCCACTTTTTCACTTTCTACCGCATCTCACCTCTCAGGAACATTCTGGATCATTATGAAATTGTACTTTTCCTACGTATTTATGAACTTTACAGACGAGAAAAATAATTTCATAGCGATCGTCAAAGATTTCTGAGACTCAGAATGGTTTATATGCATAAAAGAGGGTCAAAAGTCCACTTTTTCACTTTCTACCGCATCTCACCTCTCAGGAACATTCTGGATCATTATGAAATTGTACTTTTCCTATGTATTTATGAACCTTACAGACGAGAGAAATAATTTCATAGCGATCGTCATAGATTTCTGAGACTCAGATCGGTTTATATGCATAAAAGAGGGTCAAAAGTCCACTTTTTCACTTTCTACCGCATCTCACCTCTCAGGAACATTCTGGATCATTATGAAATTGTACTTTTATAACGTATTTATAAATTTTACAGACGATAGAAATAATTTCATAGCGATCGTCAGAGATTTCTGAGACTCGGATCGGTTTATATGCATAAAAGAGGGTCAAAAGTCCACTTTTTCACTTTCTACCGCATCTCACCTCTCAGGAACATTCTGGATCATTATGAAATTATACTTTTCTTACGTATTTATGAACTTTACAGACGAGAGAAATAATTTCATAGCGATCGTCATAGATTTCTGAGACTCAGATCGATTTATATGCATAAAAGAGGGTCAAAAGTCCACTTTTTCACTTTCTACCGCATCTCACCTCTCAGGAACATTCTGGATCATTATGAAATTGTACTTTTCCTATGTATTTATGAACCTTACAGACGAGAGAAATAATTTCATAGCGATCGTCATAGATTTCTGAGACTCAGATCGGTTTATATGCATAAAAGAGGGTCAAAAGTCCACTTTTTCACTTTCTACCGCATCTCACCTCTCAGGAACATTCTGGATCATTATGAAATTGTACTTTTATAACGTATTTATAAATTTTACAGACGATAGAAATAATTTCATAGCGATCGTCAGAGATTTCTGAGACTCGGATCGGTTTATATGCATAAAAGAGGGTCAAAAGTCCACTTTTTCACTTTCTACCGCATCTCACCTCTCAGGAACATTCTGGATCATTATGAAATTATACTTTTCTTACGTATTTATGAACTTTACAGACGAGAGAAATAATTTCATAGCGATCGTCATAGATTTCTGAGACTCAGATCGGTTTATATGCATAAAAGAGGGTCAAAAGTCTACTTTTTCACTTTCTACCGCATCTCACCTCTCAGGAACATTCTGGATCATTATAAAATTGTACTTTTCTTACGTATTTTTGAATTTTACAGACGAGAGAAATAATTTCATAGCGATCGTCATAGATTTCTGAGACTCAGATCGATTTATATGCATAAAAGAGGGTCAAAAGCCCACTTTTTCACTTTCTACCGCATCTCACCTCTCAGGATCATTCTGGATCATTATGAAATTGTACTTTTCCTACGTATTTATGACCTTTACAGACGGGAGAAATAATTTTATGGCGATCGTCATAGATTTCTGAGACTCAGATCGATTTATATGCATAAAAGAGGGTCAAAAGTCCACTTTTTCACTTTCTACCGCATCTCACCTCTCAGGAATATTCTGGATCATTGTGAAATTGTACTTTTATAACGTATTTATAAATTTTACAGACGAGAGAAATAATTTCATAGCGATCGTCAGAGATTTCTGAGACTCGGATCGGTTTATATGCATAAAAGAGGGTCAAAAGTCCACTTTTTCACTTTCTACCGCATCTCACCTCTCAGGAACATTCGGGATCATTATGAAATTGTACTTTTCCTACGTATTTATGAACTTTACAGATGAGAGAAATAATTTCATGGCGATCGTCATAGATTTCTGAGACTCAGATCGGTTTATATGCATAAAAGAGGGTCAAAAGTCCAATTTTTCACTTTCTACCGCTTCTCACCTCTCAGGAAGATTTTGGATCATTATGAAATTGTACTTTTATTACGTATTTATAAACTTTACAGACGGGAAAAATAATTTCATAGCGATCGTCATAGATTTCTGAGACTCAGATCGATTTATATGCATAATAGAGGGTCAAAAGTCCACTTTTTCACTTTCTACCGCATCTCACCTCTCAGGAACATTCTGGATCATTATGAAATTATACTTTTCTTACGTATTTATGAACTTCACAGACGGAAGAAATAATTTCATAGCGATCGTCATAGATTTCTAAGACTCAGATCGGTTTATATTCATAAAAGAGGGTCAAAAGTCCACTTTTTCACTTTCTACCGCATCTCACCTCTCAGGAACATTCTGGATCATTATAAAATTGTACTTTTCCTACGTATTTATGAACTTTACAGACGGGAGAAATAATTTCATAGCGATCGTCAGAGATTTCTGAGACTCAGATCGATTTATATGCATAAAAGAGGGTCAAAAGTCCACTTTTTCAGTTTCTACCGCATCTCACCTCTCAGGAACATTTTGGATCATTATGAAATTGTACTTTTATAACGTATTTATAAATTTTACAGACGAGAGAAATAATTTCATAGCGATCGTCAGAGATTTCTGAGACTCGGATCGGTTTATATGCATAAAAGAGGGTCAAAAGTCCACTTTTTCACTTTCTACCGCATCTCACCTCTCAGGAACATACTGGATCATTATGAAATTGTACTTTTCCTACGTATTTATGAACTTTACAGATGAGAGAAATAATTTCATGGCGATCGTCATAGATTTCTGAGACTCAGATCGGTTTATATGCATAAAAGAGGGTCAAAAGTCCAATTTTTCACTTTCTACCGCTTCTCACCTCTCAGGAAGATTTTGGATCATTATGAAATTGTACTTTTATTACGTATTTATAAACTTTACAGACGGGAAAAATAATTTCATAGCGATCGTCATAGATTTCTGAGACTCAGATCGATTTATATGCATAATAGAGGGTCAAAAGTCCACTTTTTCACTTTCTACCGCATCTCACCTCTCAGGAACATTCTGGATCATTATGAAATTATACTTTTCTTACGTATTTATGAACTTCACAGACGGAAGAAATAATTTCATAGCGATCGTCATAGATTTCTAAGACTCAGATCGGTTTATATGCATAAAAGAGGGTCAAAAGTCCACTTTTTCACTTTCTACCGCATCTCACCTCTCAGGAACATTCTGGATCATTATAAAATTGTACTTTTCTTACGTATTTTTGAATTTTACAGACGAGAGAAATAATTTCATAGCGATCGTCATAGATTTCTGAGACTCAGATCGATTTATATGCATAAAAGAGGGTCAAAAGTCCACTTTTTCACTTTCTACCGCATCTCACCTCTCAGGAATATTCTGGATCATTGTGAAATTGTACTTTTATAACGTATTTATAAATTTTACAGACGAGAGAAATAATTTCATAGCGATCGTCAGAGATTTCTGAGACTCGGATCGGTTTATATGCATAAAAGAGGGTCAAAAGTCCACTTTTTTACTTTCTACCGCTTCTCACCTCTCAGGAACATTCGGGATCATTATGAAATTGTACTTTTATAACGTATTTATAAATTTTACAGACGAGAGAAATAATTTCATAGCGATCGTCAGAGATTTCTGAGACTCAGAACGTTTTATATGCATAAGAGAGGGTCAAAAGTCCACTTTTTCACATTCTACCGCATCTTACCTCTCAGGAACATTCTGGATCGTTATGAAATTATACTTTTCTTACGTAATTATGAACTTTACAGACGAGAGAATAATTTCATAGCGATCGTCATAGATTTCTGAGACTCAGATCGATTTATATGCATAAAAGAGGGTCAAAAGTCCACTTTTTCAGTTTCTACCGCATCTCACCTCTCAGGAACATTTTGGATCATTATGAAATTGTACTTTTCCTACGTATTTATGAACTTTACAGACGGGAGAAATAATTTCATAGCGATCGTCAGAGATTTCTGAGACTCAGATCGATTTATATGCATAAAAGAGGGTCAAAAGTCCACTTTTTCAGTTTCTACCGCATCTCACCTCTCAGGAACATTTTGGATCATTATGAAATTGTACTTTTCTTACGTATTTATGAATTTTACAGACGAGAGAAATAATTTTATAGCGATCGTCATAGATTTCTGAGACTCAGATCTGTTTATATGCATAAAAGAGGGTCAAAAGTCCACTTTTTCACGTTCTACCGCATCTCACCTCTCAGGAACATTCTGGATCGTTATGAAATTGTACTTTTCTTACTTAATTATGAACTTTACAGACGAGAGAAATAATTTCATAGCGATCGTCATAGACTTCTGAGACTCAGAACGTTTTATATGCATAAAAGAGGGTCAAAAGTCCACTTTTTTACTTTCTACCGCATCTCGCCAAAATCAAATTTTTGGTAATACTGACGGTTCACCAAAAAATTACAACATGGTACATTACGACATGGTACTCGTTTTCAGCTATTTCTACCTTAAATATTTTTTTTTAAAACATCAGTCAAATTTTTCCAAGACTTGAATTTTGTTAAAAAATTAACATAACTCCCTAGACATGTACCTCGTTTTGAGCTAATTTCTTCTTAAAAATCTAATAGTGAAATCAGATTTGTGGTACCACCCATGGTATTCCTAAAATCGTAAGTATCGTGATGGTATTCGTAGACACTTAATTCCCATTTCATTGCTCCATGAATCTCTTATAAATAACAAATCAAATTTTTCGTCTTTAGAGAACGTAAGCACGTGCGTCAAAAAGTTAAAAACCCCAACATTTTCCTCCCTTTTCACACATGTATCATAAAAGATCGTACGTCTAAGTGTAACGCGAAAGTAACGATAAAATGCAAGGAAAATGGCGAAAATATTTATTCGCAATGGAAAACGACCGGAAAAGTTTAAGTATATAAAGCGAAACTTTATCTAAGGATTAACGTGGGGATGCTGTAAGTCACTTACGCTCGCCCAAGCAGAAAAATCGTAAATTCTCTTTGTAGCTTTTATTGGTTTTACGTTGCCTCCTGGAATATTAAAAGAATAGCAAGAAAAATTGCACTTGATAGAATTATATAAAAATTATTTGTGTTCCAGCAAGTGTGTACATTAAAACTTAAGGAAAGCATTAAGGGAGCGAGATGGCGCTATTGCCACCCCGGAATTTTCACATTTTCACTCACATTTGCACCCTCCGCCCCGGTTTTCTAATGAGTAATTTTTCTCCCTCCCCAGGCTTTATACGTCAATTAAGTCCCGGTCATAAAATCCAAATGTCAACTGAGTGAAACAAAGACGGAGCGCGGAGCCCATAAAGTTCGTTTCTATTGATTATCACCCTCTCACTCCCACATACTAATTCCTGTTTTCTTGCACACTTGTTTTTTTGCTACAAAGTAAACCGTATCCGATCCCGTCGTAAAATCGGGATTTTTCACCGTAAATCACCGGACTCGTATTTTTGGTCCGCTCCATATATACGCGATTTATCGAGGAAGGTAATTTGATTAAAAAGAGACGCCGAATGGCAACGGTCGTGTATCAAAAATTAATTTATGACGGGATATTTAGTGCAGTCGATATAGTGATTTATGCAACGTTATGACTGGTTCGATGTACAATTCTGTGATGAAAGTTTATTGTAAATATGAGTGAGACAACATTAATTAATTTTTTGATACGTCAGACTGAGATGAATAAATATAAATAAAAAAGGAGAATTTGCATACCTTCCGATCCCGAGAACTCCCATTTTACAATTACGTTCCTCACAAACAAACACGGTATAACAGCCAACAAGCAATTTTCAATGCATGTTTGCGGTCGAACAGTAAACATTTCGACTGCATGCGGCTCTGTTCTCTATGCTCTATGCGAGTATATGATAATAGATTAGTCAATTGAACGATTAAATATGGCCAATTACGGATCACGCTGAGCAAATTTAATTGGGACCGTTTCTATTGAGTACATTTGACGATTAGACGGGGGATTTAATCGAGGGAATTGCCAAGAAAACCACGTAGAACGCATCGGTTTTCCTAGCGTGCGTTAAGTACCCACCTGACGCACGCTCCTTTTTTTTCCGTTAATTGAGTCAGAATGAAAATTTGGTTTCATAATATAAAAGTAATGATTATTTACATGTTACATAAATAACAAATTTGCTATAAACAATCTAACTAAAGTCAGTTTTACACCATTTTATGACATTTGACACAAATGGCACCCCTTTTGCCCTTTAAAATTTCACTCACTACAAAGGGCTGACATTTCCCTTCTTAGGTCAGAGATTGCCCTATTAGTCTGGACGTGCATTTATATATAAATATATATGAAATAAAAGAGGGATGTTTAAGCCGCACTTATATTATAATATGAATACTGTCACACAGTAACGAAATGCGGAAATTTAAAAAAGACAGCCTGACAAAGGGAGCCTGCACATGACAGACGCTGAATTATCTTCTATATTGTGTTACAAAAGATGCACAAAGGGCTAAATTGGGGGGGTTGGAAAATATGCATTTTCGTTTGGAAAATTGTTATTTTTAGATGTCGGTGTAGTGTTGTAGTGAGTGAATATTTTGTTTTTTGTTTCACGAGAATATCCTTATTAGTCACTGATATTTTGAATTTTTAAGTAGGTGGTCACTTTTGGGATCTAAGCTTATCATAGAACATTACTAATTAAAAAGTTCCATAACTTGAAAACTACTTATTGGACTGATTTGCACTATAAGCAACATTAGTAAAGAATATTCATCTGAAGATTATGCGCTTAGTTTTATTAAAATATTCTTATTGGTTACCGAGATTTTGAAACTTAAAGTCGGTGGTCACCTTCAGGGGTCAATTCTTATTTCTAGGCACTACTGTCCAAAAAGTCCTATAGTTCAAAAAGTATTGACTAAAATTCTTTGGGCTATTAGGAATATTTATAAAGAACATTCTCCTGAATATTATGTTTTTTGTTTTATGAAAATAGTCCTATTACTTACCGAGGTTTTGGACTTGAAAGTCAGTGATCACCTTAAAGGTCAAAACTTCTTTCTAGACAATACTGTCTAAAAAATCTTATATTTCAAAAAATAATTATTGGAATAACTTGGACTATAAACAATATTTGTAAAAAATACTACTGAATATTATGTTTTTTATTTCATGAGAATATTCTTATTAGTTACAGGGATTTTAAAGGTTTAATTGAGTGAGCACCTTAAAAGTCAGACCTTCTTACTGAACACTATTGCTTAAAAAGTCCCTTACTTATAAGTTGCTTACTGAACTAATGTGTATGTGAACAATATGTATAAAGAACATTCTTTGGAATATTATGTTTTTTGTTTCATGAAAATATTCCAAGATTTTTGAATTTCAAATCTTAAGAGGCAAACCTTCTTATTTGACACTACTGTATAAAAAGGACTATATTTCAAAAAATACTAATTAAAATTATTTAGACTGTAAATAAAATTTGTGAAGAACATTCTCCTGATTATTGTGTTTTTTGTTTCGTGAGGATATTCCTATTACTTACCGAGATTTTGGAATTGAAAGTCAGTGGTCACTTGGAGGATCAAACCTTGTCATTAGACACTACTGCCCAAAAAGTCCCATATTTTGAAAGTTTCTTATTGGAATAATTTGTACTATAACCAACATCTCTGAAGAACATTTATCTGAATATTATGCTTTTTGTTTCATGAAAATATTCCTATTAGTGACCAAGATTTTGGACTTTAAAGTGGGTGGTCACCTTACAGGTTAAATCTCCTTACTGGACACTATTGCCTATAAAGTCGCATAGTTTAAAAAATACTTACTGCACTAATATGAACTATAACCAATTTTTGTCAAAAATATTCTTCTGAATATGATGCTTTTTGTTTTATGAGAATATTCTTATTAGTGACCAAGATTTTGGACTTTAAAGTGGGTGATCACCTTACAGGTTAAATCTCCTTACTGGACACTACTGCCTAGAAAGTCGCGTAATTTGCAAAATACTTACTGCACTACTGTGAACTATAACCAATATTTGTCAAAAATATTCTTCTAAATAATATACTTTTTGTTTCATGAGAATATTCCTATTAGTGACCGAGATTTTGGACTTTAAATAGGGTGGTCACCTTAAAAATCAAACCTTGTCGTTAGGCACTACCACCAAAAAAGTCCGATTATTTAGACTATTTTAAACTATAAGTGAAATTTCTAAAGAACATTCTTCTAAATATTTTGTTTTTTGTTTCATGAGAATATTCCCGTTATTTTCCAAAATTCAGACTTCAAAGTGGGTCATCACCTTAAAGATCAAACTTTCTCCCTGGACACTACTTCCTTAAAACTCCGATAGTTAGAAAATTTCTTATTGCACTTTTATAGATTATTAACAAGATTTATAAAAAATAATCCTCTGAATATTATGCCTTTTGTCTTATAAGAATATTCTTATTAGTGACCAAGATTTTGGACTTTAAAGTGGATGGTCACCTTACAGGTTAAATCTCCTTACTGGACACTATCGCCTATAAAGTCGCATAGTTTAGAAAATACTTACTGCACTAATATGAACTATAACCAATTTTTGTCAAAAATATTCTTCTGAATATGATGCTTTTTGTTTTATGAGAATATTCTTATTAATGACCAAGATTTTGGACTTTAAAGTGGGTGGTCACCTTAAAGGTTAAATCTCCTTACTGGACACTACTGCCTAGAAAGTCGCGTAATTTGCAAAATACTTACTGCACTACTGTGAACTATAACCAATATTTGTCAAAAATATTCTTCTGAATATTATGCTTTTTGTTTTATGAGAATTTTCTTATTAGTGACCAAGATTTTGGACTTTAAAGTGGGTGGTCACCTTACAGGTTAAATCTCCTTACTGGACACTATCGCCTATAAAGTCGCATAGTTTGAAAAATACTTAATGTACTAGTGTGAACTATAACCAATATTTCTAAAAAATATTCTTCTAAATAATATATTTTTTGTTTCATGAGAATATTCCTATTAGTGACCGAGATTTTGGACTTTAAATAGGGTGGTCACCTTAAAAATCAAACCTTGTTGTTAGGCACTACCACCAAAAAAGTCCGATTATTTAGACTATTTTAAACTATAAGTGAAATTTCTAAAGAACATTCTTCTAAATATTTTGTTTTTTGTTTCATGAGAATATTCCCATTATTTTCCAAAATTCAGACTTTAAAGTGGGTCATCACCTTAAAGATCAAACTTTCTCCCTGGACACTACTTCCTTAAAACTCCGATAGTTAGAAAATTTCTTATTGCACTTTTATAGATTATTAACAAGATTTATAAAAAATAATCCTCTGAATATTATGCCTTTTGTCTTATAAGAATATTCTTATTAGTGACCAAGATTTTGGATTTTAAAGTGGATGGTCACCTTACAGGTTAAATCTCCTTACTGGACACTATCGCCTATAAAGTCGCATAGTTTAGAAAATACTTACTGCACTAATATGAACTATAACCAATTTTTGTCAAAAATATTCTTCTGAATATGATGCTTTTTGTTTTATGAGAATATTCTTATTAATGACCAAGATTTTGGACTTTAAAGTGGGTGGTCACCTTAAAGGTTAAATCTCCTTACTGGACACTACTGCCTAGAAAGTCGCGTAATTTGCAAAATACTTACTGCACTACTGTGAACTATAACCAATATTTGTCAAAAATATTCTTCTGAATATTATGCTTTTTGTTTTATGAGAATTTTCTTATTAGTGACCAAGATTTTGGACTTTAAAGTGGGTGGTCACCTTACAGGTTAAATCTCCTTACTGGACACTATCGCCTATAAAGTCGCATAGTTTGAAAAATACTTAATGTACTAGTGTGAACTATAACTAATATTTCTAAAAAATATTCTTCTAAATAATATATTTTTTGTTTCATGAGAATATTCCTATTAGTGACCGAGATTTTGGACTTTAAATAGGGTGGTCACCTTAAAAATCAAACCTTGTTGTTAGGCACTACCACCAAAAAAGTCCGATTATTTAGACTATTTTAAACTATAAGTGAAATTTCTAAAGAACATTCTTCTAAATATTTTGTTTTTTGTTTCATGAGAATATTCCCATTATTTTCCAAAATTCAGACTTTAAAGTGGGTCATCACCTTAAAGATCAAACTTTCTCCCTGGACACTACTTCCTTAAAACTCCGATAGTTAGAAAATTTCTTATTGCACTTTTATAGACTATTAACAAGATTTATAAAGAATAATCCTCTGAATAATATGCTTTTTGTTTTATGAGAATATTCCTGTTAGTGACCGAGATTTTGGACTTTAAAATGGATGGTCACCTTAAAGGTTAAATCTCCTTACTGGACACTACTGCCTATAAAGTCGCGTAGTTTGTAATATACTTACTGCACTAATATGAGCTATCACCAATATTTGTTAAAAATATTCTTCTAATATGATGCTTTTTGGTTTTTGAGAATATTCTTATTAGTGACCAAATTATGGACTTTAAAGTGGGTGGTCACCTTACAGGTTAAACCTCCTTATTGAGACACTATTGCCTATAAAGTCGCATAGTTTGAAAAATACTTACTGCCCTAATATAAACTATAACCAATATTTGTCAAAAATATTCTTCTGAATATTATGCCTTTTGTCTTATAAGAATATTCTTATTAGTGACCAAGATTTTGGACTTTAAAGTGGGTGATCACCTTATAGGTTAAATCTCCTTACTGGACACTACTGGCTATAAAGTTACGTAGTTTGAAAAATACTAGACATTACTTCCTCAAAAATTCCATAGTTAGAAGATTTCTTATTAGATCTATGTGGACTCTTAAGAACATTTTAAAAGAATATGCTTCTGAATATTATGTTTTTATTTTATGAGAATATTCCTACTAGTGACTGAAATCTTGAACTTTAAAATGGGTGGTCAAACCTTCGTACTAGACACTACTGTGTAAAAAGTCCCATAGATTGAAAACTACTTATTGAACTAATTTGGACTATGAACAACATTCATAAGGCATATTCTTCTTAATATTATATTTTTTATTTCAAAAGAATGTTCCTATTAGTCACCGAGATTTTGGACTTTAAACTGAATGGTCACCTTGAAGATCAAACCTTGTCATTAAATACTACTAAGAAAAGAGTGCGATATTTTGAAAATGTCTTTTTTGGACTGTTTTGGACTATAAATAAAGTTGAGAATATTTCAATTATTTTCCAAAATTTCGGGCTTGGAAGTAAGTCATCATTTTAAAGATCAAACTTTCTCACCGGACACTACTACCTAAAAAGTCTTATAGTTCGGAAATTATTTATTGGACTAATTTGGACCATAAACAGCCTTTTTAGAGAAAGTTCATCTGAATATTATCCTCTTTGTCTGATGAGAATATTCTTATTAGTTCTCGAGATTTGGGTCTTAGAAGTGGGTCAAACCTTTTTACTGAACACTACTCTCTAAATAGTCTCATATTTTGAAAATTACTTACTGAATTAATTTGAACTATAAACAACATTTCTAAGGAACACTCTTCCGAATACTGTGTTTTGTGTTTCATGAGAATATTTCTTTTATTTTCGAAAATTTCGGGCTTTGAAGTGAATCATCACCTTGAAAATCGATCCTTCTCACTAGCCAAAACTATTAAGAAAGTCCGATAATTCCAAAATTACTTATTGGACGAATTTGTACCTAAGACATTATTTGTAGAGAATATTCTTCTAAGTATTCTCATTGTCATTTCACGATAATATTCCCACTAATTTTTGTATATGTGGGACTTCCAAGTAAATCGTTCGGCAAGTAACTGATAAGGGCTTCAACATGACAGGGCTTATATTTCTTAATTTATTTATGAAAAGCCACCCTAGAGGTTAAATTTAAGCCCTTTCTAAAATACGAGTCGCTCCTAGGCGACCTCTATTTGAACATAAAAATAAAACTTTCCTGAATGCCTTCTATTCATACCTCGAGATCGTACGACATCCACTTTATAATAAATAAAATGTAATTAAGACATTAATTGCGAAATTAATTAATTTCCAGGGTAGGGCCTTTTAGGATTTTCAGAGCGGCGTTTTTTTTTGTCAGCTTTTGCTAATTAATTTTTAAGAAATGAATGGTTAAGAAGTTGAGTGGTGCAGTGTGCTGCTGACCTGTAAAGAATGTTATTTTTCCAGGGTGAAATATAATAAATATCCTCGAAAAGCATATAAAACAAATCTTACCGGATTATTTTCTGGGGAATTAATCCGGTCGTCTTAGTTAATGTGACGGCTGTCCTTATTACAAAATATTTTCTCCGTGGGACCCTAGACAATCATAATTAAAATGTGCACCAAAACAGCCCGGAAAAGTGGAATTAAGTTCATTATTCAATGTCACGCTGGTGTTTTTAAGAGGGAGGAAACCGGGCCTTCATTAATATTATTTGTCAAGGGGTGAAAGGTGTTGGAGGGCCTCAGGGTTTTTACATGGATCATAATGATCTAGTCCTAGATAGTTGGGAAGAACATCAGGATTTAGGGTAAGTACTCGTTTTAATATCCATGAAAAAACTAGTGGGGATATTTGCTGAAAGAAGAAAAATGATGTTCAAAAGAATATTCTTTAAAAATTTATTGTATAGTTTAAATCAGTCCAGTAAGTAATTTTCAAACTGTGGGACTTTTTAGACAGTAGTGTATAATAAAAAGGTTTCATTTATAAGGTGACCTCTGATTATAATTTATAAAATCTCGTTAACTAATAGGAATATTCTCATGGGGTAAAAAGTATAATATTCCAAAGAATGTTTTGAATAAATATTGTTTTTAGTCTAAATCATTCTAGTAAGTAGTTTTTAAAATATGGGACTTTTTAGACAGTAGTGTCTAATAAAAAGGTGACCTTTGATTATAAATTCTAAAATCTCGCTAACTAATAGGAATATTCTCATGGGGTAAAAAGTATAATATTCCAAAGAATGTTCTGAATAAATATTGTTTCTAGTCTAAATCATTCTAGTAAGTAATTTTTAAAATATGGGACTTTTTAGACAGTAGTGTCTAATAAAAAGGTGACCTTTGATTATAAATTCTAAAATCTCGTTAACTAATAGGAATATTCTCATGGGGTAAAAAGTATAATATTCCAAAGAATGTTCTGAATAAATATTGTTTCTAGTCTAAATCATTCTAGTAAGTAGTTTTTTAAAATATGGGACTTTTTAGACAGTAGTGTCTAATAAAAAGGTGACCTTTGATTATAAATTCTAAAATCTCGTTAACTAATAGGAATATTCTCATGGGGTAAAAAGTATAATATTCCAAAGAATGTTCTGAATAAATATTGTTTCTAGTCTAAATCATTGTAGTGAGTAGTTTTTAAAATATGGTACTTTTTAGACAGTAGTGTCTAATAAAAAGGTGACCTTTGATTATAAATTCTAAAATCTCGTTAACTAATAGGAATATTCTCATGGGGTAAAAAGTATAATATTCCAAAGAATGTTCTGAATAAATATTGTTTCTACTTCAAATCATTCTAGTAAGTAGTTTTTAAAATATGGGAGTTTTTAGACAGTAGTGTCTAGTAGTAAGAAGGTTTCAACCTTAAGGTGACCACCGATTTTAAATTTTAAAATCTCGGTAACTAATAGGAATATTCTCATAAAATAAAAAACATGATATTCAAAAAAACATTCTTTACAAATAAACCGATGCAAATGACAATTTTTCAAACCGAGTTGCTTGTTACACGCATATTAACCAATTAACACACCGATCCGCACTATAATATAACCCAAACCAGTAATTCGATTGGTAGTTAATTTTGATCGACCTAATTAGGATTAGATAAGGAAGGGAACGGGGGTCGAAGGGGTGTAGGGTGGTTATGAATAATCGCCCCCCCACACCCCGCGTCTGATGCGAATTACGGCAGCGGCAAATTTCATCTTTTGTCTTCCGTAATTGCTCGTTAACGATTTAACACCGATGACGAAATGTGTTAATCTCTGCTGTTAATTAATTAACTGTAATTAGTTAGAATGGAAACGTATGGGATTTTCATTTGCTATCTTTTGTTCAGGAATTGCCATGAGACACAAAAGTAGTTCTTCGAGGGGTGGACCTATAAACTCCCATAGGTCTTAAGTTATAAAATTGATTGGTGTGGACCCTTTACAATATTTTTAGAGAATATTCTAGTAAATAAGATGCTTTTTGTTTCATGAGAATATATCGATTAGTTTACGAGATATTGGACTTTAAAGGGAGCCATCACCTTAAAAGTCATTTCTTGTCATTGGGCCCTACTACGAAAATAGCCTAATATCTCGAAAATTATTGCTTGTAGCAAATTATACTTGAAGCAATATTTATTAAGAACATTCTTTTAAATATTACAATTTTTATCTCATGAGAATATTCTCATTAGTTTTCAAGATATCGGACTTTAAATTGAGCCATCACCTTAAAAGTCAAACTTTACAAATGAACCTTACTACATAAAAAGTCCAATATCTTAAAAACTGTTTCTTGTATCAATTTAAACCTTTAGCAATATTTTTAAAGAACATTCATTTTAATGTCACTATTTTTGTTTCATGCGAATGTTCTCAGTAGTTTCCAAGATATTGGACTTTAAAATGAGCCATCACCCTTAAAGTTAAACCTTGACACTAAACCCTTTTACCAAAAAAGTCTAATATTCGAAAATTTAATTCTTGTACCAACTTAGACTTTAAACATTATTTATAAAGAACATTTTTCTTAATATCATTGTTTTTATTTCACGAAAATATTGTCATTAGCTTCCAAGTTATTAGACTTTACAGTAAGCCAACACCTTGAAGCCAAACTTTGTCATTGGACCCCTACTACGAAAATATCCTAATATCTCGAAAATTATTGTTTGTATCAAGTTATACTTAAAACAATATTTAATTAAAACATTTTTTTAAATACTACAATTTTTATCTCATGAGAATATTCTTATTAGTTTTCAAGATATTGGACTTTAAGTTTAGCCATCACCTTAAAAGTCAAACCTTGTCACTGGACCCTTCTACCAAAATAGCCTAATATTTCAAAAATTATTGCTGATATCAAATTATACTTGAAACAATATTTATTAAGGACATTCCTTAAAATACTACAATTTTTGTTTTATGAGAATATTCTCATTATTTTTCAAGATATCGGGCTTTAAAGTGGCTCGTCACCCTTAAAGTCAAACCTTACCACTGGACTGTAGGACCAAAAAAATCCGATGTCTCGAAAATTTTTGTTTGTAACAACTTAAACCCTAGACAGCATTTGTAAAGAATATTCATCGAATTATCACAGTTTTTCTTTATAAGCATATTCTCACTACTTTTCAAAATATCGGACTTTAAAATGAGAAACACCACTGCCAAAAAACTTCAATATCTCAAGCACCATTAATCGAATTAACTTTAACCCGTAACAAAACGTATAGGGAACATTTCGCTGCACAATCCACTTTTATAGCGGAAGAATATTCCCAGATATCAGAATTTTAAAAACGTACTTTTATTCCAGATAACCACAGTCTTCAAGAACTCGATAACACGTTTTCTTACGCACCCTTGTCATTCTCTCGCCCTGTGTAATTCAACAACTGGACGGAGAACTGATAAGGGCTTGTGGGAAACCGATCAACTACGAACCTCATCCAGGCTCATCCATCAGAACTGTCCAAAGGGCAACGAGAGAGGGAGTCCAGGAGATTTTTCCTTGATCAAACATTTTACCCTAATTGATTAAATTTGATGGGATTCAGTACGAAATGTCAGAAAGTCGTTTAATAATGCATCGAACGATTGACCGATGTACGTTTAAATTGCGCCCTTTTCGTGTCTATTGATCGATAAACCTACATATGTGCAATAGGCATTATCGGCTTAAAAGGGCATGTTTTCTTTACTAAATGAAATCCTATGCAAAAATTAAATCCCTTATTTATGAGGGCGGTGGGTGCCTTTATGCTCTAAATACATATAAGGTTTTTCTATTTGAGGTGTATTATATAGGGTGCATAAAAAAGAGGAAGCTGGGAAGCCAACAGTTTGAAGAAAGATAAGAGATATTGGACAAACAGGCTCTCATTCTCTTGCCTAGTGTATTTTTTAACAACTGGACGGAGATATGATAAGAGCTTGTGGACAAACGAAAGTTCTTCGCATGTTCACTATTACACAACACTGAACGTGGGGAGAGCGTTATATATTACACCTGTATCCTTTTTATGTATTTTATTTATTTCCTGGATGTACTAGTAGAAGAGTGTTGTTCAAAATGTACATTTTAAAAGGGCCTGTTACCCTAAAATTGTACAAGTTTATTATGATTTTAAAAAATAGACTTTAGCACTGGTTCATTTATGTATTAAGTTGCAAAAACAATCGATGTCCTCTGACCTTTACTATTTATTGTATCATTGTACGTGAAGTATGCGATATATATGATGGTATATATATGTGAATTTCAGGGTTTTCGATAGAGTAAAAGGGTGGAAATGTTGTGTCTTCCAGAATGGTGATTTCAGAGAGTCAACAAGTTGCCCTTAATACTATCTTAAGTTGCTTTACGTTAATATGTGCACTGGAGGCCTGGCACATAATTTTATCATGATTGTCTTAGATTCTTGCGTCTAGAATGGGTTTTAGGGTCAAAAATAGGGTAAAAAGTGTTTTTTTTGTTCCGCAATTACTATTAGATGTATGTCCTAAATTACCTTAAAATATCGGTTTTCTTACCTAATTATGTACTCTACAGATGTGAAAAATGCTTCCATTATGATCGTCCATGATTCCTTCGGTCTAAAAAGGGGTTTTTAAGTCTAAAAGTGAGAAAGAAGTGACTCTTTCGAGTTTCTAGTTTTTACGTAATGTTGTACCACACAAACATGGAATGTAATTCCATTACTAAAAATGGGTTGATTTTATCGTTTCGTTAAGTCCTCAATTGCCTTGAAGTGATAATTATGTTACTACAGACCTAAAACATGATTCCATTACAATTATTATCCTCGGTTCTTGGAGTCTAAGATAAGTTGCAATAGGTCAAAAGTAAGATATTAGAGTTTCTACCAAATTTCGCTTTCCGATTACGTCATCAATTGCCTTGAAATATTAATTTTCTTAAGTACCCTACAAGCATGAAATACAATTTTTATTACAATTCTTGGGTATGAGGTAAATTATTATGATAGTAATAATTACGATAATATTAATAGTGGCATCAACTTTTGAGGCCTAATTTAACTTTTTTTCCAAGCAATTAAGATCTAATTTATCGTTTTTCCTAAGCGGTTAACGTCTAATTGATTGCTTAGTTCAAGCAGTTAAAATTTAATTTATAAATTTTTTTAAAGCAGTTGAGGTCTAATTTATCCTCTCTTCCAAGCAGTTGAGGTGTAACTCATCGTTTTTATGACCGGTTGAGGTGTAATTATTCGCTTATTCCAGGCAGTTGAGATCTAATTTATCGCCTATTCAAAGCCATTATATTTGTTTTCCGAGCGATTGAGGTCTAATTTATCTCTTCCTCCAGGTCGTTAACGTCTAATTTATTATGTCTTCCAAGAAGTTGAGGTCCAAATAATCGTTTATTCCATGCAGTTGAAATCTACGTTATCGCTTATTTCAGGTCATGGAGGTCTAATTTATCGTTTTTTCCAAGCGATAAAGGTCTAATTTATTGCTTCTTCCAGGTCGTTAACGTTTAATTTATCGTTTTTTCGTATCGGTTGAGGTCTAATTTTTTATTTCTTTCAACCAGTTGAGGTGTATTTAATCGCTTATTTCAAATAATTTAGATGTAATATATCGCTTATTCCAAGCGACTGAGCTCTAATGTACCACTTCCTCTATGTCATTAACGTCTAATTTATCGTTTCTTTCAGGCAATTGAGATCTAAATTAGCATTTATTTCAAAACCGGTAAATCTAATTACTAGTGTATTCCAAGCAGTTGAGATTTAATTTATGTCTTATTCCAGGTCATGAAGGACAAATTTATAGGTTTTTTCCGAGCGATTGAGGTCTAATTTATCATTTTTTTAGGGTACTAATGTCTAATTTATTGTGTCTTTCAAGAAGTTGAGGTCTAATTAATCGTTTATTCCAGGCAGTTGAAATCTACGTTATCGCTTATTTCAGGTCATGGAGGTCTAATTTATAGTTTTTTTTTGTATCAATTGGGGTCTAATTAGTTGCTTATTTCAGGTACTTGAGGACTAATTTATCAGTTTTTCCAAGCGATTGAGGTCTAATTTTCCATTTTTTCTAACTAGTTGAGGTGTATTTAATCACTTATTTCAGATAATTTACATTTAATATATCGCTTATTCCAAGCGATTGTGGTCTAATGTACCACTTCCTCTATGCCATTAACGTCTAATTAATCGTTTATTCCAGGCAGTTGAAATTTACGTTATCGCTTATTTCAGGTCATGGAGGTCTAATTTATTGTTTTTTTCTCAAGCGATAAAGGTCTAATTTTTTACTTCTTCCAGGCCGTTAACGTTGATTTATCGTTTTTTTTGTATCGATTGGGGTCTAATTAGTAACTTATTTCAGGTATTTGATGACTATTTTATCTGTTTTTCCAAGCGATTGAGGTCTAATTTTTCATTTTTTCTAACCAGTTGAGGTTTATTTAATCGCCTATTTCAGGTATTTTAGATTTAACCTATCGTTTATTCTAAGCGATTGAGGTCTAATATATACCTTTCTTCAAGTCATTAACATCTAATTTATAGTTTCTTTAAGGCAATGTGAGGTCTAATTTATCGATTTTTCCAAGCGATTAAGGTCTAATTTATTACTTCTTCCAGGCCGTTAACGTTTAATTTATCGTTTTTTTTGTATCGGTTGGGGTCGAATTAGTCACTTATTTCAGATATTTGAGGACTAATTTATCAGTTTTTCCAAGCGATTGAGGTCTAATTTTTCATTTCTTTCAACCAGTTAAGGTGTATTTAATCACTTATTTCAAATAATTTAGATGTAATATATCGCTTATTCCAAGCGATTGAGGTCTAATGTACCACTTCATGCCATTAACGTCTAATTTATCGTTTCTTTCAGGCAATTGAGATCTAATTTAGCAACTTTTTTAAAACCGTTAAATCTAATTATTAGTGTATTCCAAGCAGTTGAAATTAAATTTATGTCTTAATCCAGGTCAAGAAGGTCAAATTTATATGTTTTTTTCCGAGCGATTGAGGTCTGATTTATCGCTTCTTCCAGGTCGTTAACGTTTAATTTATCGTGCCTTCCAAAAAGTTGACGTCTAATTAATCGTTTATTCCAGGCAGTTGAAACCTACGTTATCGCTTATTTCAGGTCATGGAGGTCTAATTTATCGTTTTTCCCAAGCGGTTAAGGTTTAATTTATTACTTCTTCCAGGCCGTTAACGTTTAATTTACACATCTCGTGAGAGTCGGTTGGGATCTAATTTTTTTCTGTTTTTCTAAGCGATTGAGGTCTAATATACCACTTGCTTCATGCCATTAACGTCTAATTTATCGTTTTTTTCAGACAATGTGAGGTCTAATTTAGTGTTTTTTTGAACCGGTTAAATTTCATTATTTGTGTATTCCAAGCAGTTGAGATTTAATTTGTCTTAGTCATGAAGGACAAATTTCTATGTTTTTTTCTGAGCGATTGAGGTCAAATTTGTCTCTTATTTCAGGTCATGGAGGTCTAATTTATCGTTTTTCCCTAGCGATTAAGTTCTAATTTATCGCTTTTTCCAGGCGATTGAGGTTCAATTTATCACTTCTTCCATGTCGTTAACGTGTAAATTATCGTTTCTTTCAGGCAGTTAAGGTTTAATTTATCGTTTTTCAGGTTTCACTTATCGTTTTTTCAAATTGGTTAAGGTGTAACTAATTACTTATTCCAGACTATTGAGGTCAAATTTATATATTTTTTCCGAGCGATTGAGATGTAATTTATCGTTTTTTCGGGATATTGAGGTCTAATTTAATCAAAAATATCGTTTAGTTAAATTATAAATTAAAAAAAAAAAAGTGTTTTACGCAAAAAAAAAAATAGTTCAAAGCCCCTTTTGTATCAGTCGATATTTGAAGAGACGTCAGTTCGAAACCCTATAAGACCCAAATAAAAATTAGTTTGACTTCACAAAAAAAAACGAAATTTTTAACCAAAAAACCATATAAAGTCGAGCCCTACATTCCCTCCATCCCTTTTATCACGATACACTTTTATTACGTTTATATATAACGATTTGCCGTGTTAGTTATCATAAAACTTCACCTTATACGACTTACAAACGTCCATTATACGATTCTCATACAAACTTAATTAAAAACACTTAGTGTACACGCAATAAATCGTATAATATCTTTGTGTGCCAAACGGTAATAAAACATCTCAATTTTATCTAATTGGGATTTCTTGGGGGCATTAAGTATATCCCTCACAGCGTTCCTGGGACAATAACGAACTTGTGTCAAATAAAAATTAAGTATATAATGGACGACAGTAAGTAATTAAGTAGAATTTAATTTACTACAAACAATTGTTTCCCCGATATCTTTAGAAAAAATGCCAATAAATTTACAAAGTCCGATCCTGCTGCATTTAAAATGTCACTGTTAACTGCCAGTTGTGAACAACAAGGTCTCACTAGGAATATTTTCTCACAGGCAGTTGACATATTTTTTCCCGCTAAAATTAAATTTGTTATTTATCGTTTCAATTATTGTCAATTGGAAAAAAAATTAATTTTTAATAGGGAATTTTTTTATTATAAATTTTGTATAAATTTAATAAAATCAAAACAAGACATTTTTTTTTAAATAAGGTTTTGAACTTATTTGTTCTAATTATATATGTTTTATGTCGGTTTAGAATTCCAAGCGATCGAGGTCTAAATTACCGTTTTTTTTCAAGGTATTTAGGTCTAATTTATGTTTCTTGCAAAAAGTTAAGGTCTAATTAATCGTTTATTCCAGGCAGCTGAAATCTACATTATCACTTATTCCAGGTGATGGAGGTCTAATTTTTTCCAAAGATATGAGTTCTAATTTATCACTTTTTCCATGTCTAATTTATGGTTTCTATCAGGCAGTTGAGGTCAAATTTATCGTTTTTTTTTCCCAAGAGATTGAGGTCCAATTTTTCACTGTCTCCAGACAATTAACGTCTAATTTATCGCTTCATTCATATAATTGGAGTCTAGCTAAAAACTTCTTCCAGACAGTTGATGTATAACTTATCGTTTTTTCTAACTGGTTGAAGTATAATTAATCGCTGATTTTAAACATTTAAGGTCTAATTTAACGCTACTTTCAGGCAGTTGAGGCCTAATCCATCGTTTTTACCAACCAGTTGAAGTTAATTTATTCAGTTATTTCAGGTAATTTAGATTTATTTTATCGCTTATTTCAAGCGATTTAATGAGGTCTAATTTATCACTTACTCTTGGTCGTAAAACATCTAATTTATCGTTTCTTTCAGGCAGTTGAGGTCTAATTTATTGTTTTTTTTTTAACCTGTTAACATCTAATTAATCGTTTATTCTACGCAGTTCAGATTTATTTTTTCTCTTATTCCAGGACATATATCTATTATTCCAACTTCGTTTAAATAAAATCGAAACGAGACATTTTTGTTGTAATTATTTTTTGAGTCGGTTCAGAATTTCAAGCGATTGAGGTCTAAATTACCGTTTTTTTTTCAAGGTATTGAGGTCTAATTTATCGCTTCCTTCACGCCACACGTTAACGTCTTATTTATCGTATCTTCCAAGAAGTTGAGGTCTAATTAATCGTTTATTCCAGGCAGTTGAAATCTACATCATCGCTTATTCCAGGTGATGGAGGTCTAAGGATGTGAGTTCTAATTTATCACTTTTTCCATGTCTAATTTATGGTTTCTTTCAGGCAGTTGAGGTTTAATTTATCGTTTTTCAGGTTTCACTTAGCGTTTTTTCAAATTGGTTAAGGTGTAATTAATTGCTTATTCCAGGCCCTGGAGGTCAAACTTATCGGTTTTTTTTTAAGAGATTGAGGTCCAATTTTTCACTGTCTCCAGACAATTAACGTCTAATTTATCGATTCATTCATATAATTGGAGTCTAGCTAAAAACTTCCAGGCAGTTGATGTATAACTTATCGTTTTTTCTAACTGGTCGAAGTATAATTAATCGCCGATTTCAAACATTTAAGGTCTAATTTAACGTTTCTTTCAGGCAGTTAAGGCCTAATCCATCGTTTTTACCAACCAGTTAAAGTTAATTTATTGGCTTATTTCAAGCGCTTTAATGAGGTCTAATTTATTACTTACTCTTGGTCGAAAAACATCTAATTTATCGTTTCTTTCAGGCAGTTGAGGTCTAATTTACTGCTTTTTTTTAACCTGTTAAAATCTAATTAATCGTTTATTCTAGGCAGTTCAGATTAAATTTTCCTCTTATTCCAGGTCATATATCTCTTACTCCAATTTTGTATAAATTTAATAAAATCGAGACTTTTATTTTTTGATCTTTGAGACAATTTTTTTTCTGAAATATGGTTTTTTGAGTCGGTTAAGAAAACATGTTTTGGTTAAAATCTTGTTCTGAGTCTACTCTAAATTTATTCCCTAAGTCGGCTCAGAAAAGAGTTAAAGTTCAAAATAATTGGAATTTATAACCTCTTAAAGGCGTAATGTTTATTATAAAATTTTTACGTTAATCTGGTTCTGAGTCAATTTGGAAAACGGATTCTTTATCTGATTCAGAAATTACACTTTGTTTTAATCATCAGTTTGTTAAACATGTTTTTTTTTAATATGTATTGGATCCCACTTCTGATGTTAGATTTTAAGTAAATTAATTTTTCTATTTTAAATGAAACACAATAAATTGCCTCAAATTGCTTTTATTACAAGATTTTATTAAGTCAAGAGCGTGACGACTGCTGACTTCGCAAAATCTAACGAAATCAAAAATTAAATTAAACGCAACCTAATTATAATCTTAGCTTCAATGGCTAAAGCCAAAGCTTTACTATCTTCTAGAGAAAGGTATTTTTATTAACTCTATATGTATATTTTCTGCGTGTGTGTGTTTTTTTTTAATTCCAGAAAACAGAAATATTTTTTCGTTTTCCAGGCACTTGTGTAACTAAGAATTAATCGAGAAACCTGCAAAAGAATGAACGTTTTTAATTTCCGGGAAGTAAATTACTCCAAATACCTGGAATAAAGTAAAAAATCCTTTTGAATGCCTGGAATAAAATTAAGATAGGTTGATGCGAATCCCTCTGGATCAAATTAAAAATTTATTTAAAAATCCTAGAAGAATGAAAAACGAGTAACGTTCAATTTTTTTAGGTGCTTTAAGTTTTGAACTCACGTCCCGTTAATATTTATAATTAAAAAAAAGTCACTGACTAATGCAAAAAGCCTATGTGCGGATATAGTAAGGATTCAGGAGAGCCTAGACATATGCTTTGTTCCACATACAGGCCTTTAAACTCGATTGATCGACTGGCATCAAATAGTAAGAATACTACACCTATGAAAATAAAGATTCGTAAAGGAGCTGTTTAAATCCTCACTAAAGAATCAAAATGAGTGCGAAAACCTTCAATAGCATAAGGCACGGCACTAATAGCCGACACAGACGTTGTGCTTCAGAATATTATTGATAGCGTTCAAAGAGGATGCTCACGCTATAGAATGAAGATCACCATTAAGAAAATGACGACAATGGTAATTAGCAAAAATTGTCTGACCCCACTGTTGGATCCATTATTTTGGCAACAACAATTTACCTCACTTGCTCACACGGACTTCACGTTTGATGCCTTGGAGAAAGGTTTTCAGATAGAAACAATATACATCGACTTCTCCAAGGAACTCTGTTTGTCTTGGTTCGAGTACTAGTGATCCAGTAGAAAGCTTATTGTTCTAATTGGCGGTTTTCTGTTTAGGGTAATTTGGGTGCCATGTGGTGCCACTTTGGACCATTCCTTTCCAATGTCTTTATAAATGAATTAATAAATGCTTTACATGCCGTAATTACTTGCTTTTTGCAGATGTTCTGAAACTAAGCTGTGTTGTCAAAGCATGAACTATGAAAAATTACGAAATAATCTGGATATTCGGCTGGTATGTCACTGAATCCCTCTATGCGCTTTTTCTAGACTAATTACAAGATTAGCCAATACTGTGTTGAAAGAGGCTTTGGTGTTGCACTAGATAAGAAATTCCAGCCTAAGGTTTCTATGAGCCTTTCAGATGCTTGGATTTATTAGAAGAAAAACCCAAGAATTAAGTCCTTAAAAACCCTCTACTGTGCTCTTGTGCATCCTCATCTTGAGTAGAGCTCCTATATGCTTAAAACTTGTAGTTTTAAGCATATAGGAGCGAATAAAGAATTGTTAAATATAGCTTCTATTATAGTACGTAGAAAAGATAAAATACATTTGTATGTTCCATTAACAAGACCTACAAGAGGCAATAGTAGTTTTCACTTTCCAGTTTATCATACTAATAAATTTATCTATAGAACCATCATGGACATTTTAAAATTGACTTCTTTGACTGGTTTCATAATATATACCTAAAGCAGGTACACGTACACCATGCATTAATATTGTTGTTTTATTTCGCTGATAATATTTAAGTAATGGTGTATTTATTTTTAAAGATATCTGATGGTTAATTTAATGAATTTTGTAATTGGCTCTGGCTGTCGATAAAATAAAATAAATAATTTCAGTTTATTTTAGGTGACTTAGGGTTGTGCACTTACGTCCCCTCAATATCCTTGGGTCCTTTTTGGTAAGACATATGTCACCTAGAATTTTCGAAAACTGCATCAAAAATTTGACAAAAAAAGAGTGATTTTTTTCTCAAAATTATGATTTAACCCCGAGACATTTTTTGTGCAATTCAATTTTTTTAGGTCTTACCAGTCTTTCAACTTATGTTTCCTCACTGGAGTTTTTCGTTCTAAAATTCTGTAAACTCCATTAAAAACTCTAAAACTTTGTGTCTCTCCAATCTCTGAATTTTTAGTACCTCGTGATAAAAGAGTCTTCAATCACCTTGCGGCTTCGTGTGGTTCTTTACGCCTTAAGTAAAATTACAATAGGTATAAGCTTAAATGACACACACACACACAAATTATTTTTTATTTAACTTTCATTTTAGGTTGTTTCCAATTGTTATTTCTGGCGACATCGCAAAGATGTATCGGTGCGTTAAAATACACAAGGATGATACTAAATTTCAATTAATTGTTTGGCGTGAAAATCATTTAAAAATTTATAAGTTACCTACTGTAACATACGGAATGGATCCTGCATCATTCTTAGCTACTCGTTGCTTAAAACAGTTAGCTATTGATAATAAAATAAAATACAATATCCTGAGGCCAGTCAGTCCATTTTAAAAAAATTTTATATGGAGGAATATTTAGTTTCCATAGAACATATTCAATCTGCATGTCTAATGATAAAAGATGTAAATAATATTTTAATTTCCGATGGGTTCCGCTTACGTCAAATAATGAACAAGTCTTAAAGTTTGCTTCAGAATTAGATTTCTCTACTAAAACTAATTACATCATTAAGGATGAACAGAGTTGTAGTAAAACTTTGGGGACCATTTGGAATTCTTCAAAAGATATTTTAAATTATATTGCAAATCCAGAATCGGATTCAGAGTGCAGTGTTTATAAAGGGAAGAATTTTATCGGTTATTGGTCACATTTTTCATATTCTAGGTCTTATAGGTCCAGTGCAAAATTATTTATGCAAAAATTATGGTCATTGAAAATTGGCTGGGATGATCCAATACCTGATCATCTTTGAACCTCTTGGCTTTTAGAAAATTTAGAAATTCCGCGACATACTTCAATATAAGATTTTATTTCCATAGAAATACTTTTACAGACGCCTTGATGTGTGCCTATGGCGCTGCTATTTATTTTAGATCTAGTAAAGACAAGCCTTGAGTTTCTCGATTTAAATTAAGATCAATTTACCCCTTTAGTTTCTTTAGAAGTTTCACATTTCATTCTAAATAGACTTGAAATATAGTTTCCTTTACATAGTTATGCATCATACATAAATGGCACATAATCACAGACCGTCCGTCAAACTTCAATTTTATCTACTATACTTCGATTTTCCACTCATTTTTTCCCACTTCACTCTTTAGATAGAAAATAGAAGCAGTAGGTATATTTTTTCTAGATACTGTCAACATAGATAATGTCTGGAAACCTGGAAGAGCCTCAATCATTTTCTCCTTTTCCTCTACTTGCAGCGTTCATCACAAGTTAATCTTACCTAACTGGTATAGTAACTTCTTTACACAACTTAACAACTCTATAAGTTCAATAAAATAATTGGTAAAAAATAGAACTGTTAAATGGAGTTGGTATAGGGGGTGAAACTGTCAACATTCGGCAAGAATTAATTAATAGAGCGGCAGCGTGTACCCCAAATATAATTATTTCCTATAAAATATAAACCCCGAGCTTAATAAATTAGCGGAATCAAATAATGGGTGGCACATTTCACTCATTTAGTATTTAAATACGTCAAATACATGAGGCGTGCTCGGAAATTATGGGGGGACCATTAAACTCTAAACTGGGTTGACGACTATCGCCATATATATATTTCCCCTGCTGTCCTCAAATTTAATAACCTCACTTAGTTTTACTAGTTTCTGACAAGTGGTGGCTAATTGGTAGTTTCTTATATATACAGACATACCTTTTTGGGAATATTTAAAGCATATATCTGAAAAAACACCATTCACGTCAAATTGGCTTTTGGACAAAACATTTTCAAATTACCTTGTGGCTTTTTTAATTAAAAAAAATGCCGCATACACAGTAGAGAAAACAATAATTATTTAGGTTTGGACCTCCCCGAATCCCCGAAATGAGAATTCCCTTACGGTCGAAAATTGTAGTATTAATTTATGGTGATTTTCGGCGTTTTTTCATGTGGAAAAATATTCGCTCGCTTCCGCATTGTTTACGTTCATTTTGCTAAAATTGCATCTAAAGACCATCCCGAAAATGGCGCCATCTTGTCAAATCATGACGCTGAAGTCAGTTGACAAATGACGTCATTATTCAAGTTCAAAAAAACTTTTATTAACATTACAGGCAAATAAAATTACATTGTTTTCTGCTTACATAAGAAAATTTATAAATATTTAGGATAATGCGCACTGAATAGCGATTACACGAAACCGATAACACCAACGAACTAGAAATGGCATATGTGGTGTTTAGACCGTTAAAGCATACTAAAATAATGTAACAACTAAACACAATATTTTTATTTTCAATTAATCAAAAAAATTGGTATATTAAGCCTCTTAAAATATAAGAAAAAATTTACTAAACACACTCAAGGCTGGAAAACGAAGACATAACAATGTAGCAACGAATACTCCTAAGATTAAAATTTAAAATTCAATTTATGCCTGCAGTATTAACGAGATAATAAGTTATTTATTGAAAAAAGTTATACAGGGTGTCCGGAAGTTAGATGCAATCCTTTAAGGGAGTGACAATTTTAAACATTTTAAGCTAAATATGTGTATTTAGCTTAAAATGTTTTTTAAATCGAGTTTCTGCCCGTTTTATTAAACAGTATTGTAAAATGGAACTTAACCAACCAAGAGTACGCTGACATTGTCTTCACATATGGACGCGCTAACGGTAATGGAGCTTTGGCACGACGCTTGTACCAGGAACGTTATCCAGATCGGAGGTTACCAAACTTCAGGGTGTTTCAAAACACCTTTCGCCGTCTTACTGAAGTTAGCATTGGGAATAATCCGGCACGTGGAGTCAACCCTGGCCATAATAATGTAGAGATTGAGAAGCAAATACTGGAAGCTTTTACCGCAGCCCCTACTGCAAGCATCAGAAAAGTAGCTGAAGACCTTGGCCTTTATAGATGGAAGGTGTGGACGACCATGAAGAAAGATGGACAGTATCGCTTTCATGGTACGGGGGTGCAGGGCTTACAAGAAGAAGACCCTGCAAGACGAATTCAGTTCTGCCGCTTTTTATTGAACATGGACATCGAGGACTCGTTATTCTTAAGAAGTATCTTGTAAACAGACGAGTCCAATTTTTCCAGGGAGGGTATTACCAACTTCCAAAACCTCCACGAATGGGCTGCCAAAGATGCAAATCCGCACTGGAAAAAATAAAAATCATTTCAGAACAGATTTTAGGTCAATGTGTGGGCAGGACTATTATTGGGCCACATTTTCTACCAGCGAATTTAAATGGTGCCAACTATTTAGATTTTCTACAAAATGATATCCCCGTTCTTCTAGACGAAGCTGGATTATTGGAACGAGAAAGACCAATAATCTTTCAGCAAGATGGTTGTCCAGCGCATTGGTCCTTGGCTGTCAGGAATTACTTAGACGACTGTTTTCCGGACGGTTGGATCGGTAGAGGCGGAACCTTTCCTTGGCCTCCTCGTTCGCCTGACCTAACTCCGTTGGATTTTTTCATATGGGGCCGGGCAAAGGAGCTTGTATACACCACCGAAATAAGAACATGAGAAGAGTTGATTCGCAAAATAAATGAAGCATTTGACAGGATGAAAGAAGATATGACCATAAGAGTAACCACCACCGAAGTAACAAAAAGGGCTCGTGCCTGTATTAGAAATAATGGATTGCATTTTGAACAATAAATAGTTTAAACAAAATTGTGTTTTATTTAACATTAAAACCTAAAATAACCCCCCAATCGGGACTCTAATGCTTAGTAGGCTTATGGGAGGTCTCAGTCTAATAATTTTTGTTTACATGACCTGCCGCACAAAATAGGCCATAATTCTGAGAATTGGCCAGGCATCGGGATGAATGATATCTAAAAATAAAGGGCGTTTCAATGTCTCTATTTTTTCTATAAGTTTACACAGAAGCTTGGAATTGATTGTATTTTTATTAATACATATTAGACAAAACAAAATAAACTTTGAAACTCCGATACTAATTGTAACTTGCGTTCTATTACCGTTTAAGTGTAAAATTTTGGTATTTCTTGAAAAAAATGCAAAAATTGCCATAAAAAATTTATAAACAAATTTCGATCTACACATATTTAGCTTAAAATGTTTGAAATTATCACTCCCTTAAAGGATTGCATCTAGCTTCCGGACACCCTGTATAACAATCAAGATATATTTTCCTTCAAAAGCCTGAAACAGAAAAAATCAACGATTTATTTTACAAATGACAAATAAGGCATTTTCCTCTTCCAGGTAGTTGAAGTGCAGAAATCTGGTTACTGGCTGAAGTTCCTGGAATAAATCAAATATTTCTTTTCCAGGCAATTGAGGCGGAGCACGACATACAGCCACTGTCAATTTTTATTGTAGATTTTCAACTGCCTGGAAAAAATCAGCGTTTTCCAAACAGTTTACATACGTAAGTAATAGGTTTCGTTTCAAAAAAAGAGCATAACAACCTAAAAAAGGAGGTTTTAATTGCCTGGGAAAAATTCTTCCAAGCAGTTTAGGTACAAAAACACACACATCTCGTGAGAGTCTGCCTAAAAAAACCATTTTCAGGCAGTTAGAAATCCACATTAGATCTTTACTCTAAATTTGTCAATTGCCTTATTTATCAACCAATTTAAAAGATAATCATATGAAATTATTGACAGAAAGAAACCGCATTTTAAAAGTGGTTGTTCTCAATAATGTGCTATTTAAAAAAATTCAATAAATGCCAAAATTAATGGTTTGGGCATTTTAAATAGGCGTGTAAAGGATTTAAGTCAAAAAATGCAATGAAAATTATTTTTCCGTGATAACTGGATTAAAAATTAAAACTTTTAATGCATTCGTGGCGCCCTATTTTAAAATGTGAAAAAACATATTTTTTCTATGAGTATAAAACAAAAAGTAGCAAATAGAGTATATTATTTCCTATCGTCACATAACGTGCTATATGATAAATTCAAGCACATTCGTGCTGATTGGAAGCTGCCTGGAAAAAACCTCATGCTAAGCCTCAACTGCCTGGAAAAAAAAATTATTTTTTTCAGGCAGTTAAAACCTCGGGGCATTAACTTGGTTTTTGCAATTTGACTGCCTGGAAGAAAAAAAAATTATTTTGTCCAGGCAATTGAATATTTGACAGTAAAAATCTTATGTTCACCTATAACCGCCTGGAAATGGTTTTTCCGGACAGTTGAATACTGAAGTAGTAACTTTGGTTTTGTACTTTAACTGCTTGAAAGAATTTTTTTCCAGGTAGCAATGAATACTCCAAGATTAAAATTTAAAATTCAATTTATGCGTGCAGTATCGTCGAGATAATAAGTTATTTATTGAAAAACGTTATATAACAATCAAGATTTATTTTCACAGATAAATTAGCACAATTAAATCAAATTTAAATAAAATATTATTTTAGTTGCCATTTATTGTTACCATACTTATAATAATAATTGAGAGTTGCACAGATTCTTCTTTATATATGGATAGAAAATAGAATTTTCAAGGAAGACCAAATCTTAAGAAGACATCGAAAGGTTCTTCAAAAGCCTGAAACAGAAAAAATTTACGATTTATTTTACAAATGACAAATAAAAACCTGGTTACTGGCTGAAGTTCCTGGAATAAATCAAATATTTCCTTTCCAGGCAATTGAGACGGAGCACGACATACAGCCACTGTCAATGTTTATTCTAGATTTTCAACTGCCTGAAAAGAATCAGCTTTTTCCAGACAGTTTATATACACCGTATGATCACTATCATATCGTATGATCGCTATTCAGTGCGTATTACCCTTAATATTTATAAATATTCTTATGTAAGCAGAAAACAATGTAATTTTATTTGCATGCAATGTTAATGTGGTAATAAAAGTTTTTTTGAACTTGAATAAAGACGTCATTTGTCAGCGTCATGATTTGACAAGATGGCGCCGGGGTGGTCTTTAGATGCAATTTTAGCAAAATAAACGGAAATAATGCGGAAGCGAGCGAATATTTTTCCACATCAAAAAACGCCGAAAATCGCCATAAGCAACAGGTTTCGTTTTAAAAAAAGAGCATAACAACCTAAAAAGGAGGTTTTAATTGCCTGGACAAAAAATTCTTCTCTTCAAGCGTTTTAGGTACAAAAACACAGTTCTTCAATATTTAACTGCCTAAAAAAACCATTTCCAGGCAGTTAGAAGTCAGCATTAAAACTTTACTGTAAATTTGTCAATTGCCTTAAATGAACTCGGTTTTCTTTTTCCAGCAGTTGATGCACAGAAATCAAATTACTGCCCAAGGTTACAACCCAAACAACACACAAAGTCTACTACGAAACAAAATTATTTTATAACAAAGTTTTATAGATAACTATGTGACAGTTTAATAAAATATTATTATAATGCGATATGTAATAAAATAGATATAAAATCATTTCATAAAGGTTTTGCAGTAAGTTATATTAGGTAAACGAAAACTTTATTATAAAACCAATTACTTTCAGTGACTTTATAGTTATAAGAATAAATATAATCTTATATAAGACTGTTAAATGATTTTAATGAAATAAAAATATTTTATTAGGGTGAACCCTTATTGAGCTAATACACGATATTCAAGGAAGATCAAAGGTTAAGAAGACATCCAAAGGTTCTCCAAAAGCCTGAAACAGAAAAAATCAACGATTTATTTTACAAATGACAAATAAATCATTTTTCTCTTCCAGGTAGTTAAAATGCAGAAATCTGGTTACTGGCTGAAGTTCCTGGAATAAATCAAATATTTATTTTCCAGGCAATTGAGGCGGAGCCCGACATACAGCCACTGTCAATTTTTATTCTAGATTTTCAACTGCTTGGAAAGAATCAGCTTTTTCCAGACAGTTTATATACGTAAGTAATAGGTTTCGTTTCAAAAAAAGAGCATAACAACCTAAAAAAGGAGGTTTTAATTGCCTGGGAAAAATTCTTCCAAGCACTTTAGGTACAAAAACACAGTTCCTTAATATTTAACTGCCTAAAAAAACCATCTTCAGGCAGTTAGAAATCCACATTAGATCTTTACTCTAAATTTGTCAATTGCCTTATTTATCAACCAATTTAAAAAATAATCATATCAAATTATTGGCAAAAAAAAAACGCGTTTTAAAAGTGGTTATTCTCAATAATGTGCTATTTAAAAAAATTAAGTAAATGTCAAAATTAATAGTTTGGATATTTTAAATAGGCGTGTAAAGGATTTAAGTCAAAAAATGCAATGAAAATTATTTTTCCGTAATAACTGGATTAAAAATTAAAACTTTTAATGCATTCATTGCATTTTAAAATTTGAAAAAATTATTTTTTCTATAAGTATAAATTAAAAAGTAGCAAATAGAGTACCATTGTTTTCAGAATAATATTTCCTATCGTTACATAACGTGCTATATGATAAATTCAAGCACAATTGTGCTGATTGGGAACTGCCTAAAAAAAATTTATTTCTTTCTTTCAGGCAGTTGAAACCTCAGGGCATCAACTTGGATTTTGCAATGTGACTGCCTGGAAGAAAAAAATAATGATTTCGTCCTGGCAATTGAATATTTGATAGTAAAAATCTTATGCTCACCTATGACTGCCTGGAAATGGTTTTTCCAGACAGTTGAATTTTGCAGCAGTCACTTTAATTTTTTATTACTAAAGATTTTTTTTCCAGGTAGTTCGGTCTCTTTCTTAAGGTTGTTATGCTCCTATTTAGCCTAAAAGAAACCTGTAAAAGAAGGCCTGGAAAATAAATGTTTGATTTCTTCCAGGCAGTTAATACCTTGGACAGTAACTTCTCTCTGCACTTAAACTGCCTGAAAGAAAAAACTGATTTCTTGCAAGCAACTGAAAATTCGATGGTAAGAAATATTTTTTACTCAGAAATTAAATGTTTGTCAAATTCAAAAAAGTAGTCCATTTTTCTCAAAGAGACCTCTTGATAATAAAAATTCAGAGATTAGAGCGACACAAGGTCAATGGTCTCAATAGATGTTTATTTTTTTAAAAATGATTACACGTGTTTCGCCCTAAGGCATCGTCAGATCTAAAGGAAAATAGAAAGCAACCCTAGTACAAAAACAACAATGCATAGACACAAATTACAATATAGAGATTTGACTTACCGGTAAAGCTATGTTATTTAGTTTTAACACCGGAATTAATGTGAACATCAACATTATTTTTATTTTGTATGTATTTATTTTTGTTTTAACTTGAATATTTGTGGTGTTAATCCAATAGCTTTACCGGTAAGTCAAATCACTATATTGTAATTTGTGCCTATGCATTGTTGTTTTTGTACTAGGGTTGCTTTCTATTTTCTTTTAGATCTGACGATGCCTTAGGGCGAAACACGTGTAATAATTTTTTTTAAAATAAACATCTTTTGAGACCATTGACTTTGTGTCCCTCTAATCTCTGAATTTTTAAATGTTTGTATTTGTGATAATGGGATGTCAATAGGACTAAGTTTTTCTATGTTATAATTTATATGAAAGAAAACTAGCTGGTTCAGTCTCTTTTTTAACATTAAAGTTCTGAGCCAAACTTTGATGCGAAAAAATAGTGTGTGCCGAACACTGGCAATGTGAAATAGTGTGTGAATATTTGAATAGATGTTGTTGTCGCAATGTTTCAGTGTCACGATCGTAGATGAAAATTCCATTCCGGACTCTAAGGTTCAACTTTTGTTGCCACAGCTCCAATTTCGCGCAAACTTTTATTTTTTGTTGCACTACGTTACCTCACAAAATCTTTCCGAAACGTTCGACAAGGCAGCTAATTATTTCAATTTTTTTTTGTCAATTTTGTGTTTAGTTTATATAGAAGCAGACTTAAAAACGTCTTCAACGTTTGTTTCAAGCAAATGAATTCTGAACCAGGAACTTGAATTGTTTCTGGACCTGGAAAATATTTTTTTCCAGGCAGTTACAGTGTTCTTCTTAAGGTTGCTAACTCTTAAAAAAAAAAGATTTTCTTACAGGCAGTTTAAGGTTTCTTCAAAACAGCCAGCGCTTCAACTGCCTGAAAATTGCTGATTTCTCTCAAGTTGCTAAAGACTAGCAGAAAAATTTCCAATAACTATATCTGGAAGAAAAATCCTTATGCTAATCATCAACTGCCTGGAACAGAAATATTTAATTTGTTCCAGGCAGTTGAAACCTCAGGCAGTAACTTGCTTTCTGCGCTTCAACTGCCTAGAAAAAAAAACAGATTTCGTCCAGTTAATTTAAGGCTTTACAGTAAATATCTTGCCTGGAAATGGATTTTCCAGACAGTTGAATCCTGAAGTAGTAACTTTGTTTTTGGTCTTCAACTGCCTGAAAGGGATTTTTTCTCAAACAATTACAGTCTTCTTCATAAAGTTGTTCAAATCAATTTCCTAAAAGAAATTTAAGTATTCTCTTCCGGGCAGTTAAATCAGTTTAAGAAGAAAACCTATAACTGCCTGAAAAAATTTTGAGTCTTTAATAATGACAATAATTAACAAAGATGGCGCTGTTTTTCATTTTTACATGTCTTCGTTTACGATAAAAGTTGATACAAAAATCACAGATTGCTCTGAAAATGTCTACTTTGACCCTGACATTGACAATCTAAGAAATAATTAAGTACAAGACTAATAATAAAACGATTTGCAAAGGTGGCGCTGATTTCTATTGTAAAATGCCAAGGCCTCCTAAACGTCCCAGATGACCTTGGCAGAGCTTACTTTGACTATTGAAGATGGCGCTGATTTGGATTGTCATGATGATTCTTTCGTTATTTCTGCCTTAAAATTTATTTTCCCATATTTATTTTATCGAGGATGCTAATATATCTAAGGGTATACACAGCAGGCGTAAGCCGAAAATAAGCATATTTAAAGCGACCACGGTGTTTTGGAGTTAAAGGAGATTAGAAGTAGGCGAGAGGGAGATTCGATTTGCTTAAAAGGATTTTCTCTTCTTCCAACGACGGTAAGAAAAGAAACGGAAACGGTTCGATTTGTAAGACGCCTTCACTCCCTTTTTCGATATAAATCCCGCTCGTTAGTCTGGAAATGTGGAAATAAAATACCCGCTGGATGGCTGGATCACTTAGAAAATGTATGGGGGGGATTATGATAAATGGCACTAACTTTTGACTGACTTTGCAGCACATTTTTACATTATGTTCTTTAATGATTAGATTGCACTTCTCTTAACATTGATTAGAGATAATTCACAAATTCACAAATTTATTGCATATTTTAAATTAAATTTTATAATTAAAGATGCTTTGACATGTGTGACATGACATCAATGTCATTTGTCATGTCATGTCAGTGCCATCTTGAAGTGTCAAAGTAGGCTTTGTCAAGGCCATCTAACATATTTCGACTTATGCTCGTAAACCGAGGGGACCTTGAAAAAAAGTTGATTTTTTTTATAATAAATCATCACAAAATGCCCATAACTCAAAAATTACTAAAGATAAATATTTGAAAATTGGTGTACAATATGCTCAATTAATTTCATTAGACACCTATTTCAGCGTTCTTTAATTAGTGTACAGGGCATTGAGAAAATTTGAATTTCTCTGAAAAAATTGATTTTTTTATAATAAATCATTACAAAATGCCCATAACTCAAAAACTACTAAAGATAGAAATTTGAAAATTGGTGTACAAATTGTTCAATTAATTTTATTAGACACCTATTTCAGCGTTTTTTAATTAGTTTACAGAGGCTTAAGAAAATTTAAATTTTTGTGGAAAAATTGATTTTTTTATAATAAATCATCACAAAATGCCCGTAACTCAAAAACTACTAGAGATAGAAATTTGAAAATTGGTATACAAATTGCTCAATTAATTTCATTAGACACCTATTTCAGTGTTTATTCATTAGTGTACAGGGGATTGAGAAAATTTAAATTTTTGTAAAAAAATTGATTTTTTTATAATAAATCAACACAAAATGCCCATAACTCAAAAACTACTAAAGATAGAAATTTGAAAATTGGTGTACAAATTGCTCAATTAATTTCATTAGACCCTTATTTTAGTGTTTTTTAATTAGTGTACAGAGGGTTAAAAAAATTTGAATTTTTGTGAAAAAATTGATTTTTTTTATAATAAATCAACACAAAATGCCCGTAACTCAAAAACTACTAGAGATAGAAATTTGAAAATTGGTGTACAAATTGCTCAATTAATTTCATTAGACCCCTATTTCAGTGTTTTTTAATTAGTGTACAGGGGATTGAGAAAATTTAAATTTTTGTGAAAAAATTGATTTTTTTATAATAAATCATCACAAAATGCCCATAACTCAAAAACTACTAAAGATAAATATTTGAAAATTGGTGTACAATATGCTCAATTAATTTCATTAGACACCTATTTCAGTGTTTATTCATTAGTGTACAGGGGATTGAGAAAATTTAAATTTTTGTGAAAAAATTGATTTTTTTTATAATAAATCATCACAAAATGCCCGTAACTCAAAAACTACTAGAGATAGAAATTTGAAAATTGGTGTACAAATTGGTCAATTAATTTCATTAGACACCTATTTTAGCGTTTTATAATTAGTGTACAGGGGGTTGATAAAATTTAAATTTTTGTGAAAAAATTGATTTTTTTATAATAGATCATCACAAAATGCCCATAACTCAAAAACTACTAAAAAAAAATAAATAAAAAACTTTTGCTAATTACAAAACCTCATAAATTAATCTATATTTTTATTTTTATAGATGGTTGTACCTATTAATGTGGAAATAGAAGGAAAGTAGAAGTAGTAAAGTAAAAATAGAAAGAAAATAAAAATGTTTTTAACTAAATTTGTTAAGTAAACACAAGATTCAAATTTATCAAAATAATAAAACAAATATTTTAAATTGCATGCTGGATTACTTTCTTTCATAAATTTTAACGAAATTCTTAAAGAAGTACAAGAAAAATACTTAGATCTAATAACGCAACTATCTTATCGCATCTATTCTTACCTAAATGTAACTTTTTATTTTGTTTTTTTAAACATAACCTTTCAAAAACTTTGGCACACCTAAAATTTGTCAGAATGACCAACATCGAAAGGTCATTTACTTTTCATTAAATTGGCAGTTTATTAAGTTCGTGATTAATCCTCTTCAAGAACGTCATTTGTCTGTCAAAATTAACCTCGAAATTTAAATCAACTTAATGTCAAAGTATAGGCTTTTATGAGCTCCATCTGTGATTATTTAACGATTGTTCACTTAGTCAAAATAGGCTGTGGCATCTGCCACCTATATCAATATTCAACCAGTGACGTAACTATTAATCAAACATTCATAAGAGTGATGACTGTCCTTTGACACCTTCTCGAATAATTCGCGTGCAAAATTAAACAAAAAGTTTTTTTATGGTAAGTTGATCTTTGTAAAGTGGGCCTGATCAAACGGCAATTATTTTCAATTAAAGAAGCGAAACTTAAAGAATCCCCGAGGGTGGAAGGGAGAGGCAAAGTCGGAAAATGTCGAAAACTGTCGAAGAAGCTAATAAGATTAATTCAATAAACCGTTCAGCGAGTGGGAGCGAGACGGAGAGAACTTCACGGCCCTTAATATTCCGTGAACAATTATAGAGTCTATAAATCCGGAGTAGAGGAGACGAGCAAATTGATGTGATTAAACTATTAAATTCCTAGACGAAGGGAATTTTTAATGAAAACTTCGGCTCGCGTTATAAAAGATTTAGGACGAGTTTCAATTTGAATCCGATATTGGTAGTTTTTCATTGAAAAACCCTCTCCCCCCCTCTCTCTCTCTCTCTTTCTTCCCGGGCAATTTTAGAGACAATTTTATTTTATATAAGGCTTCGTGTCATCGAAATACCTCCAGATTTCATGCAATACGTTTCATTTTTCATCATATTCTGCATGTACGGGTTTGAAACATTGCCAGAATTGGTGAATTTTGCGAAAGTATTGGCCTGAATCAAATGCGTCTATACAGTATATTGAATAAAGTTGATTTATACATAAATATACGTTTATTTGAGAACTTAAATATAGCAAGAAATTGCATCAACATAAAAAACATTGCAGGCATTGACATAAGTTGCACTAATTTGCCACTTGTTTGTGTTCGTAAAAGTCCCAAAAAATAAATTGAAAAAAAGTGACATTTGAGAATAGGACACTTTTTAGTATTGTAGTCTTATTTGAAACTATTTGCGATTTTAAGACTATTTACTAGTAACACTAATACAACAAGTAACACTAAATAAACAATTTGTCGTAATGAGTACATTCATGTTACATATTTCAGGCATACATAAATTGCAGTGTCTCTAAAAGAATTTCACAATTTTTAAAATGAACATCCTAAAGCATAAATTGATTGCCAGAGGCTCTAAAACATAAATGAGCACCACTGCTTCTCATACAATTTTATATAGTCCTATTAGGTCCTAACGTAAATATTTAAATATAAATCAAATTCCAGAGGTTCTAAAACGACATATAGAAATTCATTTGCATGGATAATTAGTTCCAGTGGCTCTCAAACAATTCAATAAAATTCCAGTACTAACACTAATCAATAGAATTTTTTATCAATTAAAAAAATCCGTTTTTTAACCACGTATCAGGCATTAATACATTCCTTTTAAATTTGCCAAAATTATAAATATAGGTAAGTTCCAGTGGTTCCCAAGCTATTTTAACAAAACATGTATATCAGTGCCTCTCGAACAACTTAAATTAGTTCGGTGATACTCAAACAACTTGACAAACTTTAACTGAACATTCAAAAAATAGAAGTTATTTGTCAGGGGTTCTAAAACAACTAAAATAACTTTGCAAACATTTTTTTAATGAAACACTAACTAAATAAGTAATAAAATTCAGTGCTTCTCAAACAAGTTGATAAAATTCCAATAAGTACCACTGAAAATGCTTAAATATAAATCGAGTTCCAGTGCTTCTAAAATAATCTAAATCTATTTTTAGAACTCGATCATGATAAATCATTAAATTACAATATTGATTAAAATTGATATTAAATGTAGGTTCAGTTGAGTGGTTCTAAAACGACTGAAAAATCCATTTGCATAAATAACTAATTCCAGTGGTTCTCAAACAACTAAATGAAATTATTTTGGGTAATAAAATACTTCAAAATGTATAAATTACAGTGGTCCTTAAGCCATTTAAATCTCCTAAATCTTTAATAAAATATTAACTTTAATTGAGATTTTTAGGCATAAACAAGTTTCAGTGCTTCTCAAACAACTAAGTATAGTTCCAATACGTGTTAACATTCAATAGAAATGTTTACATTTTAATCCAATTCCAGTGATTTTAAAGCGTAAATTGGTTCCAGTGCTTCTCAAACATTTTAATAAAATTTCATTCAAGTACAAAAAATTTAGTAAAAAAAAATTGATGTTTTCAGGTATATTTCTTCAGTGCTTCTAAAACAATTAAAATCTATTTCAAGGTATTAATGAGCTCCAGTGCTTCTTAAACAACTTAATATAGTTCTATTGGGTAATAATATTTAATAAAAAAATTTAAATGTAAATTGAGTTCAGTGGTTCTAAACGGGCTTAAAAATCCATTTCAATGAATAATTAGTTTCGGTGGTCTTCAAACAATGTGATTTGAAGTTCCATGTTCGATGAGAAGTTCCATTAAGTACTAACGACATTTAATAAAATATTTTATAAATTAAATACTTCCAGTGATCCTAAAACAATTTAACTCCATTTACAGGCAATTTCAGACAAACATAAATTCCAGTGCCTCGCAAACAACTTCACAATTTTTAAATTGAACATTGTAAAACATAAATTTATTGCCCAAAGGTTCTAATACATAAATGAGCTCCTGTGCTTCTCAAACGATTGAATATAGTTCTATATTAGGTCCTAATATTCTATAAAAATATTTAAATGGAAATCGAATTTCAGTGGTTCTAAAACGACATATATGAATCCATTTGCATAGTTAATTATTTCCAGTGGCTCTTAAACAACTCAATGAAATTTCAGTAACAATAATCAATAAATTTTTTTATCAATTAAATAATTCCGGTGGTCATAAAACATTTTAGATCCGTTATTAGACAATTATTAACCACGTATCAGGCATTAAAATTTAAAAATTTAAATAAGTTCCAGTGGTTCCCAAACTATTTTAACAAAACATGTATATGTCAGTCTTTTTGGCAAACTGAGATTTACTTTTAAAAGATTCAAAAAACTGATTGAAAAAACTGAAAGGGCAATAGTAGTATCTTTCATGTATATCAGTGCCTCTCAAACAACTATTATCAGTCATTGACAATTTTGACAGTGAAATTAGTTCGGTGATTCTCAAACAACTTGACAAACTTTAACTCTGAACAAAAAAAAAGAAATTATTTGTCAGAGGTTCTAAAACAACTAAAACGACTTTGCAAACATTTTTTTAATGAAACACTAACTAAGTACGTAATAAAATTCAGTGCTTCTCAAACAACTTGATGAAATTCCAATAAGTACTCCTAAAAATGCCTAAATATAAATCGAGTTCCAGTGCTTCTAAAATAATTTAAATCTATTTTTAGAACTCGATCATGATAAATCATTAAATTACAATATTGATATTAAATGTAGATTCAGTTGAGTGGTTCCTAAACGACTGAAAAGTCCATTTGCATAAATAACTAATCCCAGTGGTTCTCAAACAACTAAATAAAATTATTTTGAGTAATAAAAATACTTCAAAATTTATAAATTCCAGCAGTCCTTAAGCCATTTAAATCTCTGAAATTTTTAATAAAATATTAACTTTAATTGAGATTTTTAGGCATAAACGAGTTTCAGTGCTTCTCAAACAACTAAGTAT